>NW_007381321.1:31827-34223 GCF_000475195.1 Diaphorina citri | reverse complement strand
TTTACTGTTTGCTTGCACTTCCATTCTAAGGACAGGGTCATAATATATGTTCCATAACGTTCCACCCAACACCGAGCCTTGAGGGACACCACAAGACAGATCTACAACATTATCTTCTATTTTTAACTTCCGATGTTCAAAATAACTCATCAAGATGTTCACCAAGTATTCAGAAATGCCCCTCTTCTTTATCTCACTTATTATACCCATCCAGGGAATGGAATTAAAGGCATTTTTAACATCTAATAGGGCCATAGCACATAACTTCCCCTTTCTTTTTGCATCTGTGCCCAAATTCCTCACTCTTTCCATAGCATCTAGTGTACTTCTTCCCGCTCTAAACCCATATTGCTCTTCTGATAGATTTCCCTTATTTGTTATTTCATCTACAATTCTTTCCTTTATCAAGTGTTCGAAAACTTTTCCCAAAACCCCTAACAGGCAAATAGGCCTATACGACATCCTATCCTGTCCCTCCTTTATTCCTTTTTCTAAGAGTATTAGCTTCGCCTCTTTCCAACATTTCGGAAAATTTCTTTCCACGAGTAGTTTATTAAACAGATTCCTACAATAATCCGGTGCCGTTTCAAAAAGAACTTTTCCTACCTCTGGGCATAATCCATCTGGTCCCGCAGCTTTTTTACTCTTCAGTTTTCCAAAAGAGTTGAACACTTCCTCCAGAGAGAACAGAGGTATATCTTCCTTCCTCACATTGCTATATTCCCACTCACGAACATCATCTGTAGGAAACAGCTCTGCTGCCACTTGCACTTTTTCTTCCAATTTTAACTTCTTACTTGGGAATAACCTAAACTTCTTACATACAATCTTGTAAGCCGTACCCCAAACGTCCCTGTTTAAATCCCTACATAAATCTCTCCACGCTTTCCACTTTGACTTATTTATTTCATCCCTCAATTCCTGTCTCATTGTGTAGTACTCTTGCCTCATCTCTCTCCTTTGTTCTTCTGTTGTATTATTTTTCTTATTTAGTCTTACTATTTTCCTTCTTTGTGCAATACACATTTTTCGTTTTGTGGCTATCTCTTTATTCCACCAGTAAACTGGTTTCTTCCCATTTCCTCTTCTCTCAGATCTGAAAATTTCATCACATGCTTCCTGTAACATTTTAATACATTTCTCTGGTTTTTCTCGGTCTTCTGGCTCAATCATTTCACGTAATTTTCTATCCAATGTCCCTTTAAATTCCTCCTTTTTATTTTCATCATACCTCCATCTAATGGCTTCATCTTCATTCGTATCTGTCTGTCCTATATCATTTCCCCCAATCCACCAAAAGTAAATATATTCGTGATCGCTAAGATTCTCTTCATCGGATACGTGCCATCCATTTATTCCTCTGAATATACTTTCCCCACATACTGTTATGTCAATTACTGAACTGCTGTTTCCCCTTACAAATGTTGGCTTACTCCCTTGATTTAAAATACTACAGCCCATCTCTTCAAACCATTCTGATAAAAGTGTACCCCTCTCGTCTTCTACCACTGAACCCCACATGAAAGATTTTGAATTAAAATCACCCCCTATAATGAACCTATCACTCCCTATCGCTCTCAACTCTTTTCCTAAATTATCAAGAAATTCCGTGAATATCCTTATTGGGGCATTTGGCGATATGTATATGCTAAAAACACAGCAGTCTCCTATCATAACCCATACATATCCTTTACCACCCCCGCTTTTTTCAACTCTAATATTGGCATTCATTACCTTTATCGCCGCATCCCACTGTTTGTCTTTATACCACCTATCACTTTCTATACATTTTTTATTAGGTTCACTAACTAGTAAAATATCTACATTTTTATCAACAATTGTTTTATCCACTAAACTATGCGCCCCTGGTGACCTCATTAAGTTGCATTGTAGGAAACTGATCATTGTAGTTCTTTATTTTCCTCCTCCACCTCCGTTGTTACCATTAGTATATCGTTTTCCACATCCATCAAATTCACACTTTGCTGTTCCTCCTCCGTGATCTGAACCTCATCCCCACCTTCTTTTTCTTGACTTGTTTCCACACCGTATTTTTCCTTTCTTATTCCCTGGAGCAGGTTTCTGTAAGATGGACACAAGGTCGAGTCACTCCTATGCCCCTCGCTCCTACAAGTGTTACAAAAACTTCGGTTAGTACACTCTTTTGCTAAATGTCCTGTTCTTGCGCAATTAAGACATTTTTTCTCCGTTTTTGGTTCTTTGCAAATTTCCGAGATCGGTAGTTAGCTAGGTAATCAGTATACCCTCATTCAAAGGCCAAAACCATTACGCCATTTCAGATCAAATAGCAAGGCCAAATAGGTACTAGTCTACACCGATAAAAATCTCGAGTCTAATAGATTCCAGTCATTTACCTTATTATTTCTTACCGATAC
>NW_007381321.1:21517-26660 GCF_000475195.1 Diaphorina citri | reverse complement strand
TCTGGCGCACTGCGTGTCTGCCTAGATATCCAAAACACGCAACAACACCACCACACCAACAACAACACAACAAACAACAACAACAACAACCAAATCATATACATACACGAGACTATATTGTTCTATTACTATTTGTATTATCATTTCAACAACTAACCTCAAAACACAACCAACAACAACTAGCTCTAACAGCTAATCACCAACAACAACACCACAACAACCACAAAACAACACCAACAACAACTACCAATCAACATACACAACTTAACAACACCAAGCTCAACAACACCAATCAACAACACCAACACCACAACACAACAACAACAACACCAACAAGCAACACCAACACAACCTTTATATACAACATAATTTCTGCCATAACAATGAAAAAGAGAAAAAAAGGACTTACTAATTGTGATGTAATTGGTTTGGGGAGTTGTGTTACTACATAGATGGTTGAAGGTTGAAGGTAAATGAGCCACTACGCACTGACTGCAGGTACATAAAGAATCTGGGGTTGGAACCCGCTGATGGATCTGGCTTATCAAGAAGTTGCAGGTAAAAGATGATTTTATTGAAGAAGGTGAAGAATATTTCCTATGAAACCCATTTCACTGGTTTCGATTAGCTCTCTCTATCTACAGTAGGTATGTGAATCGGTTATGGGTCTTATTTATATACCTATGCCAGTTGAATATGACAGCACAGATCATCTAAAAAGTAGCTACGTTTGCCAAACTCAAAGGTTCAACGGTAAGAATACTTTAATAGGAAGAAGGTACATTGTAATAGTGCTAATACTACCACAATGATATACTATTATTTTATGCGATAATATTCAGTATTCGTAATGATTTATAATATATTAAAAATAAGTAATGATAAGATGATATATAATAATAATAATAATAATAATAATAATATGTTAATAATTATACTTAATAATACATAATAATTAATAATAATATAATGATAATATAATAATAATAATAAGTAATAACTACATAATAAAAGTGAAAAAAAGAAACCCATACAAAAAATTTTTAAGTACATTTTTTTTTTTTTTTTTTTTTTTTTTTTTAAAGCTATAACCGCACTCGGAAACGAAGACATTACTTCAAGTGCGGTGCTTTTCATTCTCTTTTATTATTGTTGTTGTTGTGCTCTTAATCTACCGTCTGCCTCCTTAATCCTTATTATTTTCCTGATCATCCCCACATATATTTCCCAATTTTCACGACACTTCAAGATTTCCTCAATTACATTATCCGGACTCAATTCTCTTCCTATCCTCCTGTAGCATTCCTGCCTTGCTTCGTTGAATCTCTGACATCCAAAGAAGGTATGGCATGGGTCATCCTGTTCATACTCACAATATTGGCATCTTTCTGTTCTTACTTTTCTCATTCGTTTAAGATATGTGCCGAAATTTCCGTGTCCTGTTAAAAATTGGCTCATTTCATATGTAACACACCCATGTTTCCTCTCCACCCATTCCTTTACATTCTTTATTATTCTCTTTGTCCATTGGCCTCTTGTTGTTTCATTTTCCCATTTTTCCATCCATATCTCCCATAGATTCTCCTTTAACTCCTCTTCTCTGATTTTTTGCTCCTCTTCATCATTGATTTTGTTCAGGGTGTACAGTTCCACTTTCTCCTTTACCATAAGCTCAATAGGTAGGGTTCCAGTTATAATCTGTAGAGCTGGAGTGGAAGTGGTTCTATATGCCCGACACAACCTCAGCATCACTTTCCGTTGTACACGTTCCAGCAGCGTTACATATTTGTGCCATTTGGTGACATTTCCCCATACTGGAGCTCCATACAGAAGGATAGAATACACCACAGATGCCAACATCCTTCTCTTTCCATTATCTGGACCATCAATGTTAGGCATCACCCTTGCTAGATTGTTTGCTGTTTTCCCTGCCTTTTCCACAGCCTTCTTCAAATGCTCTTTCATCCTCATATCTCTATCAAAATAGACCCCGAGATATTTTGCACACATTTTTGAAGTGACCACCATGCCTCCTATTTCCACACTAATCTCCTTGCACCTTCTTTTACTAGCAAGCATTACAATTTCCGTCTTTTGAAGAGCTAGTTTTAATTTGTGATCTTCCATCCAGTTCTCTATCTGTATAATTGTCTCTTTCATCTCTCTTTCTAGGTCTGTTTTTGTATCCGCCCATGTTACCACCACTAGATCATCTGCATATGCAATTAGTTTACTGTTTGCTTGCACTTCCATTCTAAGGACAGGGTCATAATATATGTTCCATAACGTTCCACCCAACACCGAGCCTTGAGGGACACCACAAGACAGATCTACAACATTATCTTCTATTTTTAACTTCCGATGTTCAAAATAACTCATCAAGATGTTCACCAAGTATTCAGAAATGCCCCTCTTCTTTATCTCACTTATTATACCCATCCAGGGAATGGAATTAAAGGCATTTTTAACATCTAATAGGGCCATAGCACATAACTTCCCCTTTCTTTTTGCATCTGTGCCCAAATTCCTCACTCTTTCCATAGCATCTAGTGTACTTCTTCCCGCTCTAAACCCATATTGCTCTTCTGATAGATTTCCCTTATTTGTTATTTCATCTACAATTCTTTCCTTTATCAAGTGTTCGAAAACTTTTCCCAAAACCCCTAACAGGCAAATAGGCCTATACGACATCCTATCCTGTCCCTCCTTTATTCCTTTTTCTAAGAGTATTAGCTTCGCCTCTTTCCAACATTTCGGAAAATTTCTTTCCACGAGTAGTTTATTAAACAGATTCCTACAATAATCCGGTGCCGTTTCAAAAAGAACTTTTCCTACCTCTGGGCATAATCCATCTGGTCCCGCAGCTTTTTTACTCTTCAGTTTTCCAAAAGAGTTGAACACTTCCTCCAGAGAGAACAGAGGTATATCTTCCTTCCTCACATTGCTATATTCCCACTCACGAACATCATCTGTAGGAAACAGCTCTGCTGCCACTTGCACTTTTTCTTCCAATTTTAACTTCTTACTTGGGAATAACCTAAACTTCTTACATACAATCTTGTAAGCCGTACCCCAAACGTCCCTGTTTAAATCCCTACATAAATCTCTCCACGCTTTCCACTTTGACTTATTTATTTCATCCCTCAATTCCTGTCTCATTGTGTAGTACTCTTGCCTCATCTCTCTCCTTTGTTCTTCTGTTGTATTATTTTTCTTATTTAGTCTTACTATTTTCCTTCTTTGTGCAATACACATTTTTCGTTTTGTGGCTATCTCTTTATTCCACCAGTAAACTGGTTTCTTCCCATTTCCTCTTCTCTCAGATCTGAAAATTTCATCACATGCTTCCTGTAACATTTTAATACATTTCTCTGGTTTTTCTCGGTCTTCTGGCTCAATCATTTCACGTAATTTTCTATCCAATGTCCCTTTAAATTCCTCCTTTTTATTTTCATCATACCTCCATCTAATGGCTTCATCTTCATTCGTATCTGTCTGTCCTATATCATTTCCCCCAATCCACCAAAAGTAAATATATTCGTGATCGCTAAGATTCTCTTCATCGGATACGTGCCATCCATTTATTCCTCTGAATATACTTTCCCCACATACTGTTATGTCAATTACTGAACTGCTGTTTCCCCTTACAAATGTTGGCTTACTCCCTTGATTTAAAATACTACAGCCCATCTCTTCAAACCATTCTGATAAAAGTGTACCCCTCTCGTCTTCTACCACTGAACCCCACATGAAAGATTTTGAATTAAAATCACCCCCTATAATGAACCTATCACTCCCTATCGCTCTCAACTCTTTTCCTAAATTATCAAGAAATTCCGTGAATATCCTTATTGGGGCATTTGGCGATATGTATATGCTAAAAACACAGCAGTCTCCTATCATAACCCATACATATCCTTTACCACCCCCGCTTTTTTCAACTCTAATATTGGCATTCATTACCTTTATCGCCGCATCCCACTGTTTGTCTTTATACCACCTATCACTTTCTATACATTTTTTATTAGGTTCACTAACTAGTAAAATATCTACATTTTTATCAACAATTGTTTTATCCACTAAACTATGCGCCCCTGGTGACCTCATTAAGTTGCATTGTAGGAAACTGATCATTGTAGTTCTTTATTTTCCTCCTCCACCTCCGTTGTTACCATTAGTATATCGTTTTCCACATCCATCAAATTCACACTTTGCTGTTCCTCCTCCGTGATCTGAACCTCATCCCCACCTTCTTTTTCTTGACTTGTTTCCACACCGTATTTTTCCTTTCTTATTCCCTGGAGCAGGTTTCTGTAAGATGGACACAAGGTCGAGTCACTCCTATGCCCCTCGCTCCTACAAGTGTTACAAAAACTTCGGTTAGTACACTCTTTTGCTAAATGTCCTGTTCTTGCGCAATTAAGACATTTTTTCTCCGTTTTTGGTTCTTTGCAAATTTCCGAGATCGGTAGTTAGCTAGGTAATCAGTATACCCTCATTCAAAGGCCAAAACCATTACGCCATTTCAGATCAAATAGCAAGGCCAAATAGGTACTAGTCTACACCGATAAAAATCTCGAGTCTAATAGATTCCAGTCATTTACCTTATTATTTCTTACCGATACGTGAATCGATGTGAGATGAGTGGCAACTTCCGCATTGTCCGCGCGACCGTGCGATGGAAAGATGTCAGCGGGATCCAGCTCCACGAGGCGAGGGGCGGACGTCGCTGTAACGCACAGCGCCTGCTAGTTCTGGAAGCAACATGAAGGTGTCAGAGGGAGATAGGTTTGGCAGAGGAGAAAAAAAAAAAAGTTCTCCAACGTGTTCCCTTGCACATTGACGATCACGGCGAGAAATAGCAAGGCGCTGTGAGCTTCTCTGCTTCCTTCTGGCCTTATGCGCGCGTTTTCGGTCGGCACGAGGGCTCTGGCTTGTAATAGGTAGTCCTATGGTTAGGCGGGCCCGCGCGCGTTTTTTTCAGGGCTGCTGGCGCCGAGCGATGTTCCGTCTGCGTGATGTTCGATTCGATTCGTTCGACCGGGGGAGAGAAGAAAAGAATCGAACTAAGCGCGACACATGGATAACGTGTCGCACTCATAGATAGATTGGGATCCATGACGCTAATATCGATAGGTCATAG
>NW_007381321.1:12864-17297 GCF_000475195.1 Diaphorina citri | reverse complement strand
CAGTTGAGTTCTTCCACCCAACAGTCTTTTCCTCTTATTGCGCGTATCGTTGGCGTTTTCTCGGAAATTGCACGATTGTGAATCCGATTCAAACAAAGAACCCAGAGAATGACGTGTGAGTGATTTGATTTTACCATTGATTTATTCTCTTCAAATTATCTGAATCACTCTAGAGCTTTGATTCACCCAGGAGCAGGATGACTGCAGTAGCGGTAGGGGTGAAGATTTACGAAACGAGTAAAGCTAGTAACTCAGGTGGATATAATAGAGTCGTATCTGCTTTTGGTCTTAGAATCCAGGTTTTCTTCCTATACTTCCATGAAGAACAAGTCCACTGGGAGGGGCATAACCCGAGTCGTCTTACTATAAGTGACAACCTACATGACAGGATGACCTACGGGTATTTTCCCAATCAAAATAAACAACGCCAAATTAAAGACCATGTTGCCGGCCTATGTAGCTTAGTTGGTAGTGCGTCTGCGCTTGTAAGCCTAGGCCGCGGGCTTCGATTCCGCCGGGGCGGATTTTATCCGTGATGGGATAGATGTTCAGATCTCGGAACGCGCTGGCTTTCTCCTATCTCTGTCTTCCTTCTCTCTTCAGACTTTCGGGGAGATAACGGGACCATTAGCAGTTACAGTTCCTCTGTCAACCTCCGTAAAAAAAAAAAAAAAAAAAAACAGAGCATGGTTTGCACAATTTATAATTTCCCAACTATCCTTATGATTATGACCTGTGTATAACTTACGGTCAGGCAGCAATTCTAGTTAACGGAAAAATCCCGTTTTTAAGGTTGTGTTCAAACATAGTCGATACGGCCGTCGAGCTTTTATCCGTATAGGTATAAAAGTGAAAAAAAGAAACCCATACAAAAAATTTTTAAGTACATTTTTTTTTTTTTTTTTTTTTTTTTTTTTAAAGCTATAACCGCACTCGGAAACGAAGACATTACTTCAAGTGCGGTGCTTTTCATTCTCTTTTATTATTGTTGTTGTTGTGCTCTTAATCTACCGTCTGCCTCCTTAATCCTTATTATTTTCCTGATCATCCCCACATATATTTCCCAATTTTCACGACACTTCAAGATTTCCTCAATTACATTATCCGGACTCAATTCTCTTCCTATCCTCCTGTAGCATTCCTGCCTTGCTTCGTTGAATCTCTGACATCCAAAGAAGGTATGGCATGGGTCATCCTGTTCATACTCACAATATTGGCATCTTTCTGTTCTTACTTTTCTCATTCGTTTAAGATATGTGCCGAAATTTCCGTGTCCTGTTAAAAATTGGCTCATTTCATATGTAACACACCCATGTTTCCTCTCCACCCATTCCTTTACATTCTTTATTATTCTCTTTGTCCATTGGCCTCTTGTTGTTTCATTTTCCCATTTTTCCATCCATATCTCCCATAGATTCTCCTTTAACTCCTCTTCTCTGATTTTTTGCTCCTCTTCATCATTGATTTTGTTCAGGGTGTACAGTTCCACTTTCTCCTTTACCATAAGCTCAATAGGTAGGGTTCCAGTTATAATCTGTAGAGCTGGAGTGGAAGTGGTTCTATATGCCCGACACAACCTCAGCATCACTTTCCGTTGTACACGTTCCAGCAGCGTTACATATTTGTGCCATTTGGTGACATTTCCCCATACTGGAGCTCCATACAGAAGGATAGAATACACCACAGATGCCAACATCCTTCTCTTTCCATTATCTGGACCATCAATGTTAGGCATCACCCTTGCTAGATTGTTTGCTGTTTTCCCTGCCTTTTCCACAGCCTTCTTCAAATGCTCTTTCATCCTCATATCTCTATCAAAATAGACCCCGAGATATTTTGCACACATTTTTGAAGTGACCACCATGCCTCCTATTTCCACACTAATCTCCTTGCACCTTCTTTTACTAGCAAGCATTACAATTTCCGTCTTTTGAAGAGCTAGTTTTAATTTGTGATCTTCCATCCAGTTCTCTATCTGTATAATTGTCTCTTTCATCTCTCTTTCTAGGTCTGTTTTTGTATCCGCCCATGTTACCACCACTAGATCATCTGCATATGCAATTAGTTTACTGTTTGCTTGCACTTCCATTCTAAGGACAGGGTCATAATATATGTTCCATAACGTTCCACCCAACACCGAGCCTTGAGGGACACCACAAGACAGATCTACAACATTATCTTCTATTTTTAACTTCCGATGTTCAAAATAACTCATCAAGATGTTCACCAAGTATTCAGAAATGCCCCTCTTCTTTATCTCACTTATTATACCCATCCAGGGAATGGAATTAAAGGCATTTTTAACATCTAATAGGGCCATAGCACATAACTTCCCCTTTCTTTTTGCATCTGTGCCCAAATTCCTCACTCTTTCCATAGCATCTAGTGTACTTCTTCCCGCTCTAAACCCATATTGCTCTTCTGATAGATTTCCCTTATTTGTTATTTCATCTACAATTCTTTCCTTTATCAAGTGTTCGAAAACTTTTCCCAAAACCCCTAACAGGCAAATAGGCCTATACGACATCCTATCCTGTCCCTCCTTTATTCCTTTTTCTAAGAGTATTAGCTTCGCCTCTTTCCAACATTTCGGAAAATTTCTTTCCACGAGTAGTTTATTAAACAGATTCCTACAATAATCCGGTGCCGTTTCAAAAAGAACTTTTCCTACCTCTGGGCATAATCCATCTGGTCCCGCAGCTTTTTTACTCTTCAGTTTTCCAAAAGAGTTGAACACTTCCTCCAGAGAGAACAGAGGTATATCTTCCTTCCTCACATTGCTATATTCCCACTCACGAACATCATCTGTAGGAAACAGCTCTGCTGCCACTTGCACTTTTTCTTCCAATTTTAACTTCTTACTTGGGAATAACCTAAACTTCTTACATACAATCTTGTAAGCCGTACCCCAAACGTCCCTGTTTAAATCCCTACATAAATCTCTCCACGCTTTCCACTTTGACTTATTTATTTCATCCCTCAATTCCTGTCTCATTGTGTAGTACTCTTGCCTCATCTCTCTCCTTTGTTCTTTTAGAGAACAAAATATACATAAAAGATGTTTAGTTACCTATGTAAAAAAAATTATAAACTGAGTTATACTGAGATATTGATATTTACTGGGTTGGTAAATTTACTCTCGTTGGTATCCCCCCTTTTTCCTATTTCTTGAACCTTCCCAACCTTTACTTTCGGATCGGCGTTTTGTGTTTTCCCATTTTGTGTGTTGAGCCTGATCACCTCAATTTCGCATCTTGGGTTGGGCAAAACTCGTGTTCCGTTCTATCGTTACTCGTTACCGTTGGGTTATGTTCAATACTTTACGGTTATTTCATTGTAGAGCTCTAGCTTCCCGCTCATGCCTTTGCTCGACCTCCCCTTTCGGGTTACCGGGTTTTACCCCATCGCTTTTCCCCTCTATCCCGTGATCAGTGCACAATCACAGAATAGATGGATTATTATTCTTTTCCCCTGTCTGCCACTGCATAACCTCTTTCGAGCGTCTCTCTTTCCATTTCAGTTCGTTCTCATATTTTGTACCTCGTATGTTTCATTCTATCTAGAGCTCTACTAATGTTATTTTTATTTTCTCCCTTTTCATGTCCTCTTGTTACCTATTACCTGTAATCGACCTGCTAGCTAGCTTACCGTATAAAGATTTGCACTTTTATTGATGCCTTTTGTACCACTATGTTTGCTCACTTATTATTATTTTTTTTTCCCCCTTAGTATATTTTTGGCATCCTTTACGTTACGAACCCCTTTGTGTATTTTTTTTTCTTTAGCATGGCCATGCATTTCTGTATACATAGGTAGTGCGCTTATTATTTGCATTATCTTACATTGATTTGATTTGTTTTACTTTTATTATTTTGTATCCGTGTACACGATTAAGATTGTTTATTTAATTCATTCTATGGTTCGTTCTATTATAACCCTTTTGTCTTGTTTAAACGTGAGCGATTTTGTAATGTAAAAGACTTAGTACATTGTAATTTTATTTACTGGTTTGTACTACCTTTGCGATAATTTCCCGTTTCACTTACCCTAGGATTACCTTTGATGTTTACATTGGTGATATTTTATTTTCTGCCTATTTTGTGCCTCCGTTTTGTGTAACTTACCTTTTGTAGCCATAGGCCATACCCCTGTCCTTTGTTTGCTTGAGTCTCTTACTTTCTCCTTTGTCGGGGAGATTACACACGTATTGACAATATTACCAATATAGACATTATTTCACTTGATTATGACCGTTGGTGAGCTTATTAGCAACCATATTACATTTATCGTCTACATAATTATTAAATTTTAGGGTTGGTTATATTTGAAAATTTTTAGATTTTTTTTTTCTTTTTTCTTATGTTATGTTATTATTTGTTTTTTTTTTTTTTTTTTTTTTTTTCTTTTTTTTTTAGGGTTCACGTTTTTACTTC
>NW_007381321.1:2911-11974 GCF_000475195.1 Diaphorina citri | reverse complement strand
AGGCAGGACCGGCAGATCTTTGGTGCTAATGCCGCGGTGTTGCCGTGACATGTGCGAGTGAAGTGAGTTGCGAGATTTGGCAACCGTGCCGCAAAGTACGCAGCGGTAGCCGGGGCATACGGTGTGTTTGTCTTCGAGATGCGTGCGCAGCGTGTGGGCGGAGCGATAGATTTTACCGCACTTGGGGCAGGGGCGGGGGTCTGTGGCGCGGACTCGCATCATGTCCAAACCGCGTCGAGAAACTGTGAACAAAACGAAGGGGAAAATGTTAGTCGTTGTATTGTGTGAACGCCGTGAAACTTTTTTAGATATGCAATGTGCCATGTAATAAATGGTCTATTTCTTTCTTCTTTCATTTCCGATGCGTCAACACAATGATGAGAAAATTGTGAAGTGAAAACCTGATTGTAGCAATTAATGTCTACAAATAGGTGACCTACCTAACCCAATAATAAATATGTACACATATCAGTTATCAGTAAGAAATAAAATCACTATCAGCAGATAGTGATTTTATTTCTTAATGTCATTGGATGTGAGATAGTTATAAAGTGTTCATTATTGGTATTAAAATTATTTCAATTTATTAATTAATCATAATTCCTATTTCTGTTCTTCTGAACGAGATTTTACATATTTGCATCCTTCGTGAATCAAGCTGGACTTTAAGCCTCATTTGATTTTAAATTTAGAACTTCATTAAATTAAAACCTATCATGGGGGCTCACAAGTGTTATTATGTGCGAAGGTATTCGATGTAACGTTACCGTTTTAATTTAAATTGGTTTGGTACAGTTGGTATATCATGGGTAGGTACAGTTTATATCTATTACTACCACATACGTATAATTGAGTTGTGTTGAAAGGTTGCTTGAATTGAACTGAAATAATAGGTATTGTGATCATTTTACGTATGAAATGCTCGAGTAACAGTGAGTAACAGTGATTTTACCAAAGCAATGTTAAATTTCGTTGGTTGTACAACATTATGACTGCTAGGTTATCACTGAACTAGGACTTTGGAAATGTCGACTGCACTGAAATACAGTCAAAAATCTTGATGAAAAAATAGGCTGATATAGGTTCTTTTAAAGTGGCAGGTAACTGTAGAAAAGAAATCTTGATTTTTTCAAGTACTAGTTATAGTATACTTTTTTCGATGTTTGCGGAATACAGCTGACTAAACTTGGTTGTACAACATTATGACTGCTAGGTTATCACTGAACTAGGACTTTGGAAATGTCGACTGCACTGAAATACAGTCAAAAATCTTGGTGAAAAAATAGGCTGATGTAGGTTCTTTTAAAGTGGCAGGTAACTGTAGAAAAGAAATCCTGATTTTTTTCAAGTACTAGTTATAGTATACTTTTTTCGATGTTTGCGAAATACAGCTGACTGAACTTTTGTTCAGCCTTAACTCACATCTGTAATCTCTTCATCTTCAATTTATAATAGTAAATTGAGCTCATACGTATAATATCAAAAACTTGCTAGCTCTCAGGCTACAAATCATAAACGGAAAGGTCATAATATCGTTTCTCAGTGGCGGAGTCAAGACTAAAAATTCAGAAAAGCTTTTTTTACTGTCCACATTTTGCTGTTTTGGGAGGGGTTGAAAACCAAGATTTTCTCTTCTGGAACCCCAGTTTTGTCAGTAGAATATAATTTGATCACTCGGTAATCCATCCAAATCAATACTACGCTGAAAACCTTTTGAAACAAGTATTCCAACAATCGAACTACTGAGTTAAACGCACTGCCCCAAAAACGTTCTCGATAACCTCAATGTTCCGCCACGGATAACAAGTTGAATTATTCTACTCGGAATTCACCCCCTCCGGCACTGGTGTTAATTTTACATCCCATGGTATTCTCCAACAATCGAACTACTGAGTTAAACGCACTGCCCCAAAAACGTTCTCGATAACCTCAATGTTCCGCCACGGATAACAAGTTGAATTCTACTCGGAATTTCCCCTCCGGCACTGGTGTTAATTTTACATCCCATGGTATTTCTTCGTGAATCAAGCTGGACTTTAAGCCTCATTTGATTTTAAATTTAGAACTTCATTAAATTAAAACCTATCATGGGGGCTCACAAGTATTATTATGTGCGAAGGTATTCGATGTAACGTTACCGTTTTAATTTAAATTGGTTTGGTATATCATGGGTAGGTACAGTTTATATCTATTACTACCACATACGTATGATATCAAAAACTTGCTAGCTCTCAGGCTACAAATCATAAACGGAAAGGTCATAATATCGTTTCTTAGTGGCGGAGTCAAGACTAAAAATTCAGAAAAGCTTTTTTTTACTGTCCAAATTTTGCTGTTTTGGGAGGGGTTGAAAACCAAGATTTTCTCTTCTGGAACCCCAGTTTCGTCAGTAGAATATAATTTGATCACTCGGTAATCCATCCAAATCAATACTACGCTGAAAACCTTTTGAAACAAGTATTCCAACAATCGAACTACTGAGTTAAACGCACTGCCCCAAAAACGTTCTCGATAACCTCAATGTTCCGCCACGGATAACAAGTTGAATTCTACTCGGAATTTCCCCTCCGGCACTGGTGTTAATTTTACATCCCATGGTATTTATACGAGTAAGAATTATTATAATAAAATATTAGAATGAATTTCATAGAAAAGTGGACTTGCAAGATATCAAAATCAAAATGATACCCGCGGCGATGTAGAAGATAATTATAATTGATCTGAAATTATTACGTGTATAAATGATTAACCCGTTGCAGGGAGGCCAAACTTTTGAGGCAATATTATCAACATCAAAATAATACCATAATTATTATCAAAATATTATCAATATTAAAAACATTATTATCAAAATATTATCATTATCAAAAGCACCATCAAAATATTATGAAAAATATTGATAGTACTTTATAAATTACCTTTTTTTTTCGTAATTAGTTTTCACCTTGACTGTTTTTCCAGTCAGGTTAGTGGCGCCTTACGTTGCATCTAGTGTAGTGTAGAATGCATTTGTAAATTTCTTAATTTCTTCAAAATCTTGACCTGTATGTTGATAATTTGCAGTTGGTTGCCGTGTATATTTGTGCAGTTTGGTCATACAAGGGAAGAAAAGAATACAGATACAGAATGTTCCCTCACAACTTTGTAAGACTTCTGTTACAAAACGGCCATTGTTGGGTTAATACGACAGCATTATGCGTGCATACCTAAACTAGGTAAATTTGGATTTAAATTTTGGTTCTTTTAATAAATGTATTAAACATTTCTGGACATAGAATGTAGCTTGGTAATCTTTTGCTTGAGGAACAATACTCAACCAAAAAACTGGTTTTAAATTATTATTTGTTACACAGATTTTTGGAGTTTGTAGGCAAGTGAGAACCTATGAAACGTTATTTATTTTAGATTTTTTTGTAGTTTAGCATATGTATGTATTTTGGGGATTACCAACAAAATATACTGAATGATTTTGCAGTTAATAATGATTATGTTGGGTACAATAATGTACCGACACCACAAGTACAAGACGACGCGACAAGAAAGAGACTTTTATCTTCTTTTTCCAAGATCTTCAACACTTCAAAAGAGGATGCGAACACACACGACCTCACACGAGCACTGTGCAATATCTTCGGGTCGGATCTTCTCATTCAAAACTTCTTCAGAAACACAAAACTACCTCAGAAAACACAGAACTTCTGACCAGGGGGAACTATCTCTTCAATCTTCTTTCTACAATCTTCTCGACCTTGAGGAAGAGCAACTTTTTTTCCACTGAGCAACTTTTTTTACCAATGGGTAGAAGTACAAGCATTAAGAACGCGCGACAAGAAAGAGATAGCCTTTTAAAATAATAAATTACCAACTATATTTGTTTTTACATAAAAAAGCCCATATTTATCTAAAGTCATAATTATGTCCTTTTTGTTCAGTCAATAAGATTCCAAAAGTCCATAAAATTCTTCTTTTTCTAAGATCTTCAACACTTCCAAAAGCACAAAACAAACGTCTTAAGAGGATGCGAACACACACGACCTCACACGAGCACTGTGCAATATCTTCGGGTCGGATCTTCTCATTCAAAACTTCTTCAGAAACACAAAACTACCTCAGAAAACACAGAACTTCTGACCAGGGGGAACTATCTCTTTAATCTTCTT
This sequence comes from Diaphorina citri, assembly GCF_000475195.1. Taxonomy (NCBI): domain Eukaryota; kingdom Metazoa; phylum Arthropoda; class Insecta; order Hemiptera; family Psyllidae; genus Diaphorina; species Diaphorina citri. The sequence continues at coordinate 7,814 of NW_007381321.1, read as the reverse complement.
TCTACAATCTTCTCGACCTTGAAAAAGAACAACTTTTTTTCCACTGAGGAACTTTTTTTTACCAATAGATAGAAGTAAGTACAAGCATTAAGAACACACTTCAATTAACAGCAGTGTTACCACAGACCTGTGGTGCTACGGAATACATTTCCTCAAATGCGCAGAATAAATTGCAAATAGCTTTGTTTTCTCTATCCTGTTTTAACTTTAATACATTTCTAATTGTTTCTATCATGACATTAGGATACAATAATAATATGTAGGAGTAGACTTATAATTTTTTGCACTGTTTCAGGTCATCCCAACCATGCTATCACTTACATACATACTTAGGTAATTGTACCATTATACGCTACTGATTTGTTGCGTTCTTTTACCTGACCATCCTACACGTTTTCATGCGAGGTTCAATTTTGGCAACTTTTATCTTTTAAAATCCCATCACCGAATGCGAAATTGTGCCCTGAGGTTGTCAACACTAGCGAGATGTAAGGAGTGCCAAACATTCTACGGAACATTGGAAACATCATCAGGACAGGACAATTTAGTGGAGAACATTAAATTATAGAGGTACTCACATTGAGTTACAGCCAAGAACGTTAATATAAACAAACAAAACATGAAAGTCGTCGAGTTCATTGCAAGATTACAAAGCCATAAGCTATTCGAGAATAATCCTAAACGAGACAACAACAAACAAACAAACACATACAAGTGCTGAAAAAAAGCAGCGCTGGAACATTTCTTGCAAGTAATTCAATTAAAACTTGTAAGTACTTATGTGTGAACACAATTATCTAGACATTAGGAGCGACAACAAGGATACAAGTTCTGTTACAAAGTACACATTCATCTATTGAGCGCTAGCAAAGTGATTGACACAAATACCCAGACAAATTAGTTTATTAGGAATTCACTAGTCACACCGATAATTTGGTTGACATAAAGCTGAGTTTAGCTGAAACCAGTCAGTAACATTCCTTCTGATTATAATGAAGCTACAACATTCACATAGACCAATATCTGGTCTGGTGGCTAATGGATGTGAAATAAGTTGACATTCAAAATACCATAAAAGTTTCGTAATATCCAATACGAAATTAAAATAAGTGAAAAAATAAATCAAACATGAGGCTCATAAACACAGGTCAATCTTAAAGTTTTAGGAAGAAACCGTCTCGTAAAACTTTAGGAGGTCTGGGTGATGATGGTAAATTTATGATCTAACAACTCTGAACATTTTTTTATAATAATTTTAATCCGCGTGTGGAGATAAAGTGTACATAAAAAAATATATAGGAACCTAATTAATGTACACCTTGTACTAAAGTATCCATCATTATCATTTATGTACCAATAGATCAGTTGCGCTTACTTGGGTGATGTTTCAAAGTCATAGAGCAGGAAAAATGAGGACCAACGGATTTTTTTTTTCTTCTTCTTCTACGACTTCTAGATCCCGAGATAAATCGATTTAAATAATACCGGTAAATCGTGAAGTTTAACGTCACGACATATGCTCCCGTAGGCGAAGACGTCACATCAAATGTCCCGAGAAAAGCTCCCTCGCAGGCAACGTATTAATGTGTGCGCATACATTTCTGCGCAGTTCTTTCTGCTCCTCCGCTAGCGCTCTTGCATGGTGGCGCTACCTAACGGACGGAAAAAAACAACTGCGTAAAGTCTGACGTCACACATATTTGAACTCTTTCATTAGAACGGAAAATAAAAATTGAATTTTCGACTTTTTACAGTTATGACGTCACACATATTTGAACTCTTTCATTAGAACGGAAAATAAAAATTGAATTTTCGACCTTTTACAGTTATTTTTTCACATCTTTGAACTCTTTCATTAGAACGGAAAATGAAAATTGAATTTTCGACCTTTTACAGTTATTTTTTCGGAGTTTTGACCTCAGATTTGGATTTTTCACTAAAAATGAATTTTCGACCTTTTACGGTTATATTTTCGGAGTTTTGACCTCAGATTTGGATTTTTCCCAACTTTTTACATAGGAATCGACCATTTATTTATAATTTTTACTCATTTGCAACTGCTCCATTCCAAATTTAAATATCAGAAATCTGGTCTAGCTAATTAACAAAACTAGTAGGTACCTACGTAATAGGCATAGCTAAGTATATTATAAATATTTATAACTTATATCGACATAATATATTTGTATAATTATTTTTATTATTACCTACTTATTACTCCATTCAACTTTTCTTATCCCCAATTTCCAACATCCAAAATGATATGGTTGAATAGACTGCCTTACCGAAACACACTGCCGTTTGAACCTCCGGAGTTTGGGGTGGCCCCGGGCATTTACGGGCCTTCAGGGAAACTTTAGTAATATACTAAAAATATCTGCCTATAATTTGGAACAAAAATCTCTCTTTTTCATGGCTTGACTAGTAAATTATTGAGCACTTTTTGTACAAACCATGTTGTAAGCAGGCTACTAACAAACTATTTGCTGTAGATATTAATGCCTATCCGTATCCAAGTATTCAATAAAATGTGTTCCTTTTAGGTATAATGCAATTATCAATCTTCATGTTTCTAAGTAAATTTAAAATTTTAAATTACTATTGAATGGACATTGAGAAAACCCTAGAGGGTCATAATGACCAGTGAAGGTGGTTCACATTCAGAAGGATTAAAAAATAACCCAGATTTTCACCCGTACATTGGGCACTGATAAAAGTATGATTAGCCAATCGGGGTATTTTCAGAAAGAAACAATGTTGCTTCAATTAATCTCAGAAAAGAAGAAAAATAAATCATTCATTCTTTGTCAATAATGGTCGGTCGGTGGATAACATCAGATTATGCACACAAGTTTACGAATGCTCCATGTACAGTAAAAAAAGTTGAAATTTGAATCGGAAAATTATTGAATTCTTCATAAAATGGTATAAATTTCCCAATCAGGTTAGGTATGATTTTGTAATTCCACTTTCTGGTTATAATGTGTTACAGTGTTACCTATTATGCCTACGTGCCTCCATACAAGAAATTATCCTAAATAATAAGGATTTTTTCCTACTTATGACCATTCAGATCGATAGAATGTAGGTACGAGTATCTTAATGCCAAAGTAGAGAAAACTGAAGCTTCTTTGGCAAGTTTTAGTTTGGCGTACCGCACCACAATCACTACTTTTTCTTCAACCAATAGGCAATACTTAATAATGAATAGGTAATATTTTGATGTTTCTCTCTCTCTCCCTCAAGAATCTCAAGATTAAATAATATTAAACATAATACAAAGTAACAAAAATCAAGTTTCTCTCTCTCTCTCTTTCTCCTAAGTACAAAAAAGTATTAAATTTCTTTAATCAAAACTAGTTTTGAAAATAAATAAATAAATTAAGTTCATTTTGAAAAAGTCCGAACGCTTCTCGGAACCGGTTATTGGCTTGGGATGTAGGTACATTTTGTACCAAACTTTTTTTTTTTTTCAATCATTATAAAATGTCACCTATCGTAGATCGTACTTGTATTCATAATTATATCGGAACGCTCAAGTTTCCAGTGGTCCAATGTGAGGGGGGACTTGACTATTTTTATGATTTTTTCCTGGGCTTGTACTCGTACCATTTGGGATATTTTATTTTTTCAAGAATACCTCCGAAATGTTTCCTCCTTTTAGGTACAATGCAATTATCAATCTTCAAGTTTCTAAGTAAATTTAAAATTTTAAATTACTATTGAATGGACATTGAGAAGACCCTAGACTCCCCAGCTAGAGGGTCGTAAAATGACCAGTGAAGGTAGTTCACATTCAGAAGGATTAAAAAATAACCCAGATTTTCACCCGTACATTGGGCACTGATAAAAGTATGATTAACCAATCAGGGTATTTTCAGAAAGAAAAAAATGTTGCTTCAATTAATCTCAGAAAAGGAGAAAAAAAAATCATTCATTCTTTGTCAATAATGGCCGGTCGGTGGATAACATCAGATTATGCACACAAGTTTACGAATGCTCCATGTACAGTAAAAAAAGTTGAAATTTGAATCGGAAATATTATGTATAATGGAAAAGAAATCCCCAATGTTGATTGAATGGGTATGCAAATTGAGAGTCACATATCTTTGTCAAAAATTCCGAATTCAAAAAATGTATCAAGATTTTGAAGAGAACTGAGGAATACTGAGGATTGAGTAGAGGTGTAGTTATTTTGGATGTGATGTGAGATCAAGAATAAGAGGTCCATGGCGTTGGAGTTTTCAATTATTTTGTTGTTAAAGTTCCAATGCCTTTGCATAAAGGTCATGCTTGATAATTTTATTCATCGAAAAAATATGTAGGTATATCGGGCGATCGCAACACGCGAACACAAATAGTACCTAATTACATAAGTAAGTATGTTGGAAAAAGATATTATAAATCAGATCAATCATCACTGAGTAATCAAAGGCATAAAGGCAATGATGTTTGTTGCTTTTCGATGACTATGGGGGAAAACCACTTGAGCTCCCCAATAACTAATAATACTAAGTACGAGTATGAGGTGATTTTTTTAGTTTACTGATAAAATTAGTACTGCAAGTGTGTTCATAGATGAAATAAAGTGTGACTCACCAAAATTATTATCTGAGCTATTGTGCATTCCTGAGGGTCCTGGTAGCAGACCTGCCGGTAATCCTGGAAAAAACAGATTGAAATTCACATTAGAGACACTGGCACACTTATTTAAATACTTCAAGTCATTGGATTACTAATAAATTCTTTGCAGATGGTTCATTTTCCGTTTTAAGACTTCTCGAAGAGATCTGTTGAAATCTGGTCTACACCTCTAGCAGTCTTTTTCAAGTTTTCAAAAAAAGAAAAAAAAAAAAAAAAAAAAACAAAGGGGCGGCATTTTAAAATCAAAAAACAACTTTTT
>NW_007381321.1:0-2904 GCF_000475195.1 Diaphorina citri | reverse complement strand
AAAAGTGAAAAAAAGAAACCCATACAAAAAATTTTTAAGTACATTTTTTTTTTTTTTTTTTTTTTTTTTTTTAAAGCTATAACCGCACTCGGAAACGAAGACATTACTTCAAGTGCGGTGCTTTTCATTCTCTTTTATTATTGTTGTTGTTGTGCTCTTAATCTACCGTCTGCCTCCTTAATCCTTATTATTTTCCTGATCATCCCCACATATATTTCCCAATTTTCACGACACTTCAAGATTTCCTCAATTACATTATCCGGACTCAATTCTCTTCCTATCCTCCTGTAGCATTCCTGCCTTGCTTCGTTGAATCTCTGACATCCAAAGAAGGTATGGCATGGGTCATCCTGTTCATACTCACAATATTGGCATCTTTCTGTTCTTACTTTTCTCATTCGTTTAAGATATGTGCCGAAATTTCCGTGTCCTGTTAAAAATTGGCTCATTTCATATGTAACACACCCATGTTTCCTCTCCACCCATTCCTTTACATTCTTTATTATTCTCTTTGTCCATTGGCCTCTTGTTGTTTCATTTTCCCATTTTTCCATCCATATCTCCCATAGATTCTCCTTTAACTCCTCTTCTCTGATTTTTTGCTCCTCTTCATCATTGATTTTGTTCAGGGTGTACAGTTCCACTTTCTCCTTTACCATAAGCTCAATAGGTAGGGTTCCAGTTATAATCTGTAGAGCTGGAGTGGAAGTGGTTCTATATGCCCGACACAACCTCAGCATCACTTTCCGTTGTACACGTTCCAGCAGCGTTACATATTTGTGCCATTTGGTGACATTTCCCCATACTGGAGCTCCATACAGAAGGATAGAATACACCACAGATGCCAACATCCTTCTCTTTCCATTATCTGGACCATCAATGTTAGGCATCACCCTTGCTAGATTGTTTGCTGTTTTCCCTGCCTTTTCCACAGCCTTCTTCAAATGCTCTTTCATCCTCATATCTCTATCAAAATAGACCCCGAGATATTTTGCACACATTTTTGAAGTGACCACCATGCCTCCTATTTCCACACTAATCTCCTTGCACCTTCTTTTACTAGCAAGCATTACAATTTCCGTCTTTTGAAGAGCTAGTTTTAATTTGTGATCTTCCATCCAGTTCTCTATCTGTATAATTGTCTCTTTCATCTCTCTTTCTAGGTCTGTTTTTGTATCCGCCCATGTTACCACCACTAGATCATCTGCATATGCAATTAGTTTACTGTTTGCTTGCACTTCCATTCTAAGGACAGGGTCATAATATATGTTCCATAACGTTCCACCCAACACCGAGCCTTGAGGGACACCACAAGACAGATCTACAACATTATCTTCTATTTTTAACTTCCGATGTTCAAAATAACTCATCAAGATGTTCACCAAGTATTCAGAAATGCCCCTCTTCTTTATCTCACTTATTATACCCATCCAGGGAATGGAATTAAAGGCATTTTTAACATCTAATAGGGCCATAGCACATAACTTCCCCTTTCTTTTTGCATCTGTGCCCAAATTCCTCACTCTTTCCATAGCATCTAGTGTACTTCTTCCCGCTCTAAACCCATATTGCTCTTCTGATAGATTTCCCTTATTTGTTATTTCATCTACAATTCTTTCCTTTATCAAGTGTTCGAAAACTTTTCCCAAAACCCCTAACAGGCAAATAGGCCTATACGACATCCTATCCTGTCCCTCCTTTATTCCTTTTTCTAAGAGTATTAGCTTCGCCTCTTTCCAACATTTCGGAAAATTTCTTTCCACGAGTAGTTTATTAAACAGATTCCTACAATAATCCGGTGCCGTTTCAAAAAGAACTTTTCCTACCTCTGGGCATAATCCATCTGGTCCCGCAGCTTTTTTACTCTTCAGTTTTCCAAAAGAGTTGAACACTTCCTCCAGAGAGAACAGAGGTATATCTTCCTTCCTCACATTGCTATATTCCCACTCACGAACATCATCTGTAGGAAACAGCTCTGCTGCCACTTGCACTTTTTCTTCCAATTTTAACTTCTTACTTGGGAATAACCTAAACTTCTTACATACAATCTTGTAAGCCGTACCCCAAACGTCCCTGTTTAAATCCCTACATAAATCTCTCCACGCTTTCCACTTTGACTTATTTATTTCATCCCTCAATTCCTGTCTCATTGTGTAGTACTCTTGCCTCATCTCTCTCCTTTGTTCTTCTGTTGTATTATTTTTCTTATTTAGTCTTACTATTTTCCTTCTTTGTGCAATACACATTTTTCGTTTTGTGGCTATCTCTTTATTCCACCAGTAAACTGGTTTCTTCCCATTTCCTCTTCTCTCAGATCTGAAAATTTCATCACATGCTTCCTGTAACATTTTAATACATTTCTCTGGTTTTTCTCGGTCTTCTGGCTCAATCATTTCACGTAATTTTCTATCCAATGTCCCTTTAAATTCCTCCTTTTTATTTTCATCATACCTCCATCTAATGGCTTCATCTTCATTCGTATCTGTCTGTCCTATATCATTTCCCCCAATCCACCAAAAGTAAATATATTCGTGATCGCTAAGATTCTCTTCATCGGATACGTGCCATCCATTTATTCCTCTGAATATACTTTCCCCACATACTGTTATGTCAATTACTGAACTGCTGTTTCCCCTTACAAATGTTGGCTTACTCCCTTGATTTAAAATACTACAGCCCATCTCTTCAAACCATTCTGATAAAAGTGTACCCCTCTCGTCTTCTACCACTGAACCCCACATGAAAGATTTTGAATTAAAATCACCCCCTATAATGAACCTATCACTCCCTATCGCTCTCAACTCTTTTCCTAAATTATCAAGAAATTCCGTGAATATCCTTATTGGGGCATTTGGCGATATGTATATGCTAAAAACACAGCAGTCTCCTATCATAACCCATACA
>NW_007381320.1:0-14121 GCF_000475195.1 Diaphorina citri | reverse complement strand
CTTTTTTCGGGTTCTTCTCGCTTAGGGAAATTTGTTGGGGAGGGGAGAGAACCTGACAGCATTATTTATAACTAGATGCACGCTTCCACGCCCAATTATTTCTCGGTAAAAAAAGAAGTGAAAATTTTGCCGAGATGAAGCAAAAGGATGTTGAAAGTGTTAGAAGGTTCGTGAATCGATATCCTAACCCTGAATACAGAAATGGAGCGGGAGAAGCAAGACAAAAGTTTAGCTTGAGAAATTTCACATTTTATGACACACTTTCTATACCTACTTACCTATGTATGTAGGTACTAAAGTTTTAATGGTACCTACCTCCTAACAGTCCTAACCCAACCCCTTTGGTTCGGAGTAACATTATTGTTACAGGTGCTCGTATTATTTTTAATCTTAGGAAAGCACACTATTACAACAGTAGGTATCTAAATCACCAGAAATAAAGATTTACTTGAATCGCTATGAGCATACCACCTTGGGGGAAAATCTGGTCATTGAAGTAAGAGCAGATAAAATGCTCAACAGGAAACACTAAACGATAAGCAACCCAACCGTTATAACACTGTTCAACTGATCCTGACAAAGGCTAACCACACAACGGACTGGTCAAACAGAAAAAAAGGGTTGAAGACGAATTAAAAACATTGAAAATTGATCGCTTTTCTAGCACGAACCATTGTCCCATTTTTATTAGCTGATTTAGCATTTCCATTTCAAGCAAGGGTGGAGGACAGAGTGTTTGCATAGTATTGTCCTTTGAATCACATTATTTGAATCATTGTATCAGGGAGAATAATAGAAAGTAAAAAGTAAACAAAGTAATTATTTTCTCATACAGTGGTAGTGATTTATTTGTGGTCATGTGAGTATGGAAGTGTGGTCAATTTAATAGTGGTCAGTTCAGCCAATATTGTTCACACAATATCAATGGGAACTACATTAGATGTTATTGTGGAGTCACGTGCTGTTATTTCGGGGTGCGCTCAGTTTTGACAAAAACTGAGCTTGGAGAAATAGAAGTGTCAGTGAAAAGGATGAGGTACATAAAAAGCCTGGTATCTGGTATGCTCTGAGTTATTTACTTTCTTTCCGTCAAAGTCTTAATTTTGTATGACTTATCTAAGGGCAGAAAGTTAGAAACACAGTCTACAACTAGTGGAAAGCAGGGATCCCGAAATGTTAGTTTCATATCACATCGTCATTCTATAGCTCGTTTATTAATTGCTTTTGTAAAAGGACCGTTTTACTTTGATAGAACTTACTTCGTTTTATTACTAATAGGACCGGACTTTCCAGGGGCTGGTATTACCACTTTCTTTGTTCCCTGACCCCCGAGATTGAGTATCAAGACTCAAAACGTGTTTTGGCACTAAAAACTGACCATCGAAATTTTGACCCGATTACATTTCTTTCCTTCCTATAGGATAAGGAAAGTAAAAGTTGTAAAAAGGGTTAGGGAGGAGGAGAAAAAAAGGATTAGAGAAAAAAAGGACAAGACAAGACCTTTTGGTAAAATAAATCGTCTTGCTACACATTAGGGAATAATTAAAGGCCAAGGAGTGGGGAAGTGTTGGGGAGAGTCATAATGTATGCTGGGGAGTGCCCCACGGGGGTGGCTCGGGCCAGACTTGGGGAAGTCTGTGTCATAGCATGCCCATTCGTTAGTATGTGACTTATCAGACGGTAGAGGAATCGAAGGTGTTGTTTGAAAATGACTTAAAGACTTAATTCCAAAGACAACAACCACAATAGTGTGGGTTTGTGCACGGGTCTGGAGATTTAGGGAATAATTAAAGGCCAAGGAGTGGGGAAGTGTTGGGGAGAGTCATAATGTATGCTGGGGAGTGCCCCACGGGGGTGGCTCGGGGAACAGGACTTGGGAAGTCTGTGTCATAGCATGCCCATTCTTTAGTATGTGACTTATCAGACGGTAGAGGAATCGAAGGTGTTGATTGAAAATTACTTAAAGTCTTCCTTCCAAAGACACCAACCACAATAGTGTGGGTTTGTGCACGGGTCTGGAGATTGATGGAGTAGGTACAAGTAGAGTTATAAAAAGTAGAGCCCAGTATAATCTAGAAACGACATAATTTGTGCTGATTGTCATACACAAAAAGCCCACACTGAGGCTTAGGTGTTGGGACAAAGGACCAAAAGCTGGGTCAAGCTTAAACGAATCTGTATTGATTATTGAACTCAATCACGGAAAAGAGTCTCTCAAAAATTAAGCTCTCACCATCTTGATTCCTGTTTTTCCTGAAACCGACAAAAGGATACAGAGATGATTATTATACATAGTTCAAATTCTCAAAATAAATAGTTTTTTTTGTTTTAAAATTAAAAAGTAAGGTTTAGGTTATTCAAAGTAAGGAATTTGATAGTCGGTGTAATGGTTCAAAAGTTAGTTTGCATTCCAGTGATTGTTATCAGGGTAATATCGAACCAGCAATCACTGGTATACAAGCTCAATCTTTAACCGTTGCACTGAGTTAAGAGGTTTAGGTTATTCAAAGTAAGGAATTTGATAGTCGGTGTAATGGTTCAAAAGTTAGTTTGCATTCCAGTGATTGTTATCAGGGTAAAATCGAACCAGCAATCACTGGTATACAAGCTCAATCTTTAACCGTTGCACTGAGTTAAGCATTGGATCAAAGGATTAGCAGAGAGGTCTAATAACTTATTTTCTACAACCGTACAAAATCTTCGTCTTAAGAAACAAAATCATCAAGCAATTTGTTTTCATGCGGTGGACACTCTCGAGAAAATTATTCCCGATAAATTCTGTCACAATAGCTCGTTTCCCAGATGCAAACAAAATCCCTAAGAATGACAATTCCTAGCCTCATCGTTCAGTCACCCCTGGTAAATGCCTGGACAGCGTCGAGAAAATTATTCCCGATAAATTCTGTCACAATAGCTCGTTTCCCAGATGCAAACAAAATCCCTAAGAATGACAATTCCTAGCCTCGTCGTTCAGTCACCCCTGGTAAATGCCTGGACAGCATACATAACTCAGCCAAGGTGGTGCTCCGAAACAAAACAAAGTGTCAGACCAAAATCCCGCGACAAAATCTTGGATCACCATCAAAACCATAACATTTCAAAATTCCAATTTGTCCCAGTCGTTTCTGCGCGAAATAAAAATGAAAAATTCTGGACACTCTCGAGAAAATTATTCCCGATAAATTCTGTCACAATAGCTCGTTTCCCAGATGCAAACAAAATCCCTAAGAATGACAATTTCTAGCCTCGTCGTTCAGTCACCCCTGGTAAATGCCTGGACAGCATGCATAACTCAGCCAAGGTGGTGCTCCGAAACAAAACAAAGTGTCAGACCAAAATCCCGCGACAAAATCTTGGATCACCATCAAAACCATAGCATTTCAAAATTCCAATTTGTCCCAGTCGTTTCTGCGCGAAATAAAAATGAAAAATTTTGAGACTATTTAATCCCGTTGATATGTTTCATTTCTTTCTTCAAAGTTAAGACCTTAATCCCCTGTTCTAAGAATATTGCTTAGCGCTATAAATTTACACGTAATTTTATTTCAGTGAAAACATGTGGTTGATTTAATAAATTAAATTTGATGAGTATTTATGCTTTCATTTTTATGTCCATGTTTTTCAGGCAGTACGGTTTCAGAAACCTAGACAGAGTACATCACGTAGGACGTCTGTTATGTACCAAAGTATTTAAACTTTGTTTCGTTCGGATAGTAAAAAAGTATAATTTGTTAGTCATTCACTTCTTTGTATTTTTCATGTCCCCATATGGGAGTTGGAGTTTTTTGTTCTGTTAGGTAAACAGCACAAACAGAGCAACATAAACACAAATTTATGATCGTGGTAAAATAAGAGGGGGAGACAGTAATGGATGCTGTCCATGTTTTTCAGGCAGTACGGTTTCAGAAACCTAGACAGAGTACACGTATTAGGACGTCTGTTATGTACCAAAGTATTTCATTATAGTTCACACATAACCTAAATAATTATTATTAGATAGGTAGGTATTATTTTATTCTACTTTACCAGTTGAAGTAGTGCGTTCAGGAGATAAAAGGGGGCCTTTTCAGAGCCTCTAAAGGCCCAGTTGGACAAAAATCCCATGAGTAATGAGAAATATTCATGTTTAGATAGGTACTCAAACAATTCAACATGTTTAGATAGGTATGTATTATCGTAGAATGATGAAAACATAGGCCGCAACCACCCCCTATAGGTAAATGTCAATATTATTTATAAATAAATAAATTACAGGTAGATCCAGTTATAAATAGATAAAATAAATCTAATATTCAAGAAGAATACCTGTGCAATCAATGTGGGAATGAAAAATAGACTACATCACTACAACAATTTTGTGGGATTTTATCCTAGGTGGGAGGAAGGAGGATCAGGGATAAAATAAATTGGGGGGACAAGAGTATAGGTGGATAAAGGGACTGGGGGCACCCCACAATGAACAGAAATCGGAGGCTTGAGGGGGGCCAGGGGGGGATTAATGAAAGCTTTGCTATATTGATGGTTTGAGTTTTTTTTTTTTTAATGTCAATAATGGCGAATTCAAAATCTCATGACTGATATTAAGCTCTCGCTAAGCCTTGCACCAGGCGTTGGTGCGGGTTGCATACCCATGGCTTAACTCCTGCATACCTTTTTATTTTACACTTCAATAGGTTTCCATGTTACCAAGATAATTTGTATTTTATTCAGTAGTTTTTTGTGCTAATAAAATGCATTTATGCTGTTTTTATTTACGAGTTATCAAGGATATTTCATTTTGTTCGTTAGTTAAAGGGGTAAGTAAGGTGGTGTGGATTTTGAAATATTTTACACTTCAATAGGTTTCCATGTTACCAAGATAATTTGTATTTTATTCAGTAGTTTTTTGTGCTAATAAAATGCATTTATGCTGCTTTTATTTACGAGTTATCAAGGACATTTCATTTTGTTCGTTAGTTAAAGGGGTAAGGTGGTGTGGATTTTGAAATGGAATATAGTCATATGTTCTTTCAGAGATTTCATATTTGTTTCTTTTCATTATTTATAACGATGTACGTATATTATTTATGATTTTTTCTATTTATTTAATTTTTAAGATAGATTTAGCCTAGATGTTGCACCTACGTGCTGTTCTGTTGAATAGCTCTAGCCCGATCTTCAGATTTTGTTGCAAATCTGTATCGCTTTTGAGTCAGTGTCTGAATTAGTCCGAATTATTGTGTGTGGCATAAAATAATGCGGGATGTTTGTAAGTACTGTAAGTAGACATAGGTGATAGGTATCTAGACTTTATTTCTTATTTTAATTATCTTACTCATAGATGATATTAATACCTATTATGTGAATTATTCAGAAAAATTGTCAATTGTATCTAATTAGGTATGCCATTCTTTATCGAGCCAAAATTGGGGGTCCACTAGAAAATTCTAAATAAGTTAAAAAGCTGTAATTAAATTTGATATTGCTTTCTATCTTTAGGTGTATTCACTTTAAAACAACTTAATGTCCTAAATACAACTAAAATTTGCCATTAACTTGATAGAGGAAATAAAAAGTAAGAGTGAGATTTTCCCTATACAGCACAGAAAAAGTTTTCCTATAGCTCCAGAAAACTGTTTGTCACATCAGCAAACATTGACACGAACCAATATTATCAATTATGGAGGACTGTTTCAGAAGTTCTGTGAGAGATGTCAGTATTAATGTAACATTATGAAATGCCATCGAGAGGAAAGCAGACGAAATATTATATCACATCCAGTTTCAATGCGCCCACTTTAATTTAGCCCTCCCCGGTAATAGACTCTGACAAGGCTTTTGATAACATTGAACATTCTCTCACACACCAACGAGCCTGTCACATTATTTTCTAGGTTTTCAAACATTTGAAATATGTTTTTGTGGTTGCAAAAGCCCCCCTCCCATCTGGCCACCCCTGTGCGAAGAACATGTCATAATTTTGTGCATAATATATTTAATTTTATCATTCTGACAACAAGTGTTTCAGTTCTCAGGCTCGGTCGCTTTTTTCGGGTTCTTCTCGCTTAGGGAAATTTGTTGGGGGAGGGGAGAGAACCTGACAGCATTATTTATAACTAGATGCACGCTTCCACGCCCAATTATTTCTCGGTAAAAAAAAGAAGTGAAAAATTTGTCGAGATGAAGCAAAAGGATGTTGAAAGTGTTAGAAGGTTCGTGAATCGATATCCTAACACTGAATACAGAAATGGAGCGGGAGAAGCAAGACAAAAGTTTAGTTTGAGAAATTTCACATTTTATGACATACTTTCTAGAGATATACCTACTTACCTATGTATGTAGGTACTAAAGTTTTAATGGTACCTACCTCCTAACAGTCCTAACCCAACCCCTTTGGTTCGGAGTAACATTATTGTTACAGGTGCTCGTATTATTTTTAATATTAGGAAAGCACACTATTACAACAGTAGGTACCTAAATCACCAGAAATAAAGATTTACTTGAAATCGCTATGGGGGAAAATCTGGTCATTGAAGTAAGAGCAGATAAAATGCTCAACAGGAAACACTAAACGATAAGCAACCCAACCGTTATAACACTGTTCAACTGATCCTGACAAAGGCTAACCACACAACGGACTGGTCAAACAGAAAAAAAGGGTTGAAGACGAATTAAAAACATTGAAATACTTGAAATCGCTATGAGCATACCACCTTGGGGGAAAATCTGGTCATTGAAGTAAGAGCAGATAAAATGCTCAACAGGAAACACTAAGCGATAAGCAACCTAACCGTTATAACACTGACCAACTGATCCTTACAAAGGCTAAGCACACAAAACGGACTGGTCAAACAGAAAAAAAGGGTTGAAGACGAATTAAAAACATTGAAAATTGAAGATTGATCGCTTTTCTAGCACGAACCATTGTGCCATTTTTATTAGCTGATTTAGCATTTCCATTTCAAGCAAGGGTGGAGGACAGAGTGTTTGCATAGTATTGTCCTTTGAATCAGAAACGATAATTGTCACACGATGTTTTTTGGCCCAACCCAAATAAGATAGGCACTTCATAGTATTTAGAAAATATAAATATACATCCCTTTCTTATCTTTTGTTGAAATAAAACATGTACAATATATTTGTTCAGGTCCCATCTTTTTGTTTATATTGAGAAAACGCTTGCGCTTCGCAATCCTATAGTATCTTATAGGTGGTTCATTGTATTTGCTTCAGCCGTCAAAAATTGTCGCGAAAAAATCTGACTTCTAACCAACGAAAACCGGGAACAAGATTTTCGGGCAACTGACGAGCAAGTATGTACATAGGTATCTATCTAGTTACCTTGGTATACCTATTTGTTACCGAATAATAATATTGATGATATTGTTATTATCTACCTATGTTATTTGGTAGGGATAATAATGTTTTTCTTGAAAGTCCCATGATTTTTATAGTCACCAAAGTACATGGGAGTTTTGGCTTCTCCCCTAAAATTTCAAGATGATTTTCAAAGCAATTTTCAAAATTTTACTCTGCTTGACGGCAGGTAATATAATAATTGAAAATTACCATCTGTTCGATGGAACACTAAGGTTAAGAAGTTTCGGGCATGTCTGGTATCTGGATGGGTGGCTGACGTGATAGATAAGAAGACACGCAGCCTCGTAATGATAACAATGATACTAATAGGTAGGCAATTAGGACGCATTATGATAAGACAAGATGTACATAGGTAAATAATGCTATTTATATAGTGTTCATACTTTTATAGGTAATAGTTTAAATTTTAGTTCAATGGAGGTTTTAGGATGGTTTAAAATCGACTAGACATCCAATTGGTTTTTTTTTTAGAAGATTAGAAACAATGATTTCATCTTGACATTATTCTTACCGTTTCTATTATTACTGGATACTAGGTATTACCTAGTATCCAGTAATAATAGAAACGGTAAGAATAATGTTAATACATAGGATGTCTAATATAAACCTAACAAATAAATGATTTCATCTTGATCGAGCTTTTTCTATCAACCAAATAGAAATTCACTATCCATTTTTGACTGGATTAAATATTTTTTTTTCATGGAGGATATGCGATTGCAAGATATCTCTATTCCAGGAGCAGGTTTTTGTATGCTGACAGTTGGCAGTACGCTACCACTAATTAAAAACGCTGATAATGCTCCTAACATTCGTAAATTTTCTTACTTTTCTCCAACATTCTCTATTCCAGCTTCCCACCCAAGAACGAACATTCCATTGATTCTCTTTCGGAGAAAAAATAATAACCTACTTAGAATAAGAAAAAGAGAAAGAAAAGGAGACAAAGAATTTCTATTGACAGTCTAAAATAAACTGAAAGGAAGGCTCCCCAAAGCCACGACAGAGGAAATAACCCCCAGCACAACCATCCAGCTAAAGTCCTGTAGGATGCTGCGGCAGAGAAGGTTAAGTAAGAGCTTTTCCTAGGGTTAACTTCTCAGGAAGCCATTTTGTAACTTGATTGATTTTCTGAGCGCCCCCCCCTTTTTCCTCGAAAAAGTTCCACGCCTCCCCCTTTTTGTTCCCGTTTCTTCCCCCGAACTTGCCCTTTCTCTCCTCTTCTCTTCTCGATGTGGAAACGTTAGACACCAAATCCTGGAGGCATAGACTGGGGTCGGCCATTTCCAGCCGCTCCATCATAGTGGTGTCCGTCACGCGGCTCTTTGACGAAAGTCCGCGAGGAAAAAACGGTCGAAACTTTGCGGAGACTGGTTTTAAAATGCACTCTTGATTACAATTAATTTGTTAAAACTGGAATTATTTTTTTACGTGATTATGATTGATAAACTAATTTAAATAGTTTATTTGTTTTCGTCCTGCTGAGTTTTTTGCCGTTTGTGTGCCTAATTTTCTTCTCCTTTTTCTCTCTTCAGTTTGCTTACTCTATTCTCTTCTGCCTTCCCCCTGGATGCTTCTTTTCTTTATTTTTCCTTCTACCCCTTTCCTCTTTTTCTCAATTTTCCCCCTTCTCCCTTGTTCGTTGCTCTCCTTTCTCGCCCTCTCTCCACTTTCCTTGTTCTTCATTCTTCTTCCCCCTTTCTGTCTTCTTTTTCCTTCATCAACCCGTTTTCTTTCTTCTCTTCCACTCGGAGTTTTCCCTGTACAGCTTTTATTTTCACATTTTCCATCTTCTGTGTGCTCTCCCCTTTCTCTCTCTCATCTCCTTATTCTCTCTCATCCTCTACTTCGTTTTGGTTCAGAGAAGAGTAGATTCTCTCTTCCTCTCTCCCTCCTACGTATATAATATATTTTCTTGTACTTCTTCGTCTTCCTTTTCTTCTTCTGCTTTTTCTTGTCCTTCCCCTTCACCTCCTCTCTTTCTCTTCCTTTCTCTCTCTCTCTCTCATCTCCTTATTCTCTCTCATCCTCTACTTCGTTTTGGTTCATCATCTACTCTTCTCTCTTCCTCTCTCCCTCCGACGTCTATAATATATTTTCTTGTACTTCTTCGTCTTCCTTTTCTTCTTCTGCTTTTTCTTTTTCCTCTTCTTTTTCTTGTCCTTCCCCTTCTCCTCCTCTCTTCCTCCTCCTCCTCTTCTTCTTCTCCTTTGCAGATGTTTTTTTCTTCTGCTGTATTGTTTATGCTTTTTTTCCCTACCTCACTTGGATCTCAAGTCTCAACTTTAAAGTTTGACCGCTAATCAGCTACATGTAAGAATGTAGTAGAGTTTCCCGTACAAAAATATAATATGTAGAAATCAGAATAAAATTGATGCGAATGGTTCAAAAGCTTTCTGCTACTTTTACACATCCGGAAGACAAATACCAGTAAAGCTTCTACACATAACTTCCACACTCCATTATCCGCCTATAATAAACCTACCTAAATGTATAACTACTTACATACTATAAACTTGAGTACGTAGTACGTACTTCTACTTTCTTTAGCTTTCAGAATTCCAAACCGTTCGAAAGCCATCAGCTAACGAGCAAATTGCTTTCAGTAGGGCGATGACGTGCGTTATGCCTATAATAAAACTAAACAAGAAATTGCCAAGAGAAGAGAGAAGGAGACAGAAAGAGAGGAGGAGAAGGAGGAGAAAGAAATAGAAGAAGAGGATAAAGAAACCAAGAGAGAAAGAAGAGGAAAAGAAACTAACAAATTTGAATTTCCTAAAGATAAAGCACCTAATAAAATTTTATTATCTGTTTTTTCTTTATTTTATTTCCCGTTTAAATTGCCGTCGGTAGGTACTTCGTATTCAGATGACTTTGATTTTTTTGCTATTCTTCTCTTCCACTCGGAGTTTTCCCTGTACAGCTTTTATTTTCACATTTTCCATCTTCTGTGTGCTCTCCCCTTTCTCTCTCTCTCATCCTCTACTTCGTTTTGGTTCATCATCTACTCTTCTCTCTTCCTCTCTCCCTCCTCCGTATATAATATATTTTCTTGTACTTCTTCGTCTTCCTTTTCTTCTTCTGCTTTTTCCTCTTCTTTTTCTTGTCCTTCCCCTTCTTCTCCTCCTCTCTTTCTCTTCCTCCTCCTCTCCTTCTTCTTCTCCTTTGCAGATGTTTTTTTTCTTCTGCTGTGTTGTTTATGCTTTTTTTTTCCTACCTCACTTGGATCTCAAGTCTCAACTTTTTTCCGAACAAACACAGTTTTTTTATTCCCATTTTCCCTTTAAAAAATGTGGAAACTCACTTAACTTTGCGGGTCAGAGCTGGGCAAATATTATAGAGTCCAATATTTACCAAAGCGCTATACTCTGTTACCTCGGTGGCGCAGTGGTCAAGACGCTCACCTGGTGAGCAAGAGGACGTGGGTTCAAATCTCAAACGAGATTTTAATTCCAATTGTGGCATTTGACCTCATATGGAACTCTAAAAGTTGGGTGGTACAGAATGTTGTAGAAGCTAATGTACTTGGGAGCTAGGTTATAATCCCTTCGGGGGGTTTTTTTTTACTGAAGAGAGATGTTGATTGACTGGTCATAGAATTCGATTTGACTATTGCCAATGCCAAAAAGTTCCCATTAGAGCTCCAGACTTTTTTATTTCTTAAATGATGATGATGGAAAAAAAAACAAATAAAAATAGGTACCTAAGTAACTAGGTACCTAAATGATCAAAAATTAGCTAATTTGTCCGCCCTACTTATGGTCAGAAGGGGTGCTTCAATAATGCTATTTCCTACATTGTCTTAAATTTCATGGTCTGAACTGGATTTGAATCAGCAACCTGCGGATCCTATTCTACCGTGATAATAACTGGATATAGGCACATACTTATGCTAATCAAGGAAGTGTATTGTCTTTGATTGAAATTTTGAATAAGGCATTGCAAATTTGTTTAGGTCTATCTTCAATATTAGCAGTTCACAGAGGCAGAGAACAAAACTTATGTATAAGTTACCTATACCCTTTTGTATTGCCTATGCCTATCTCACCTGTAGGTATTTAATTTTCCAGGGCATTCCTTTGTACATGGCACAAGCATTTGTATCGGCAAGTTCAACAAAAACTGTATTTTGTATAGGTAGTCGATATATTTTTCAATGCAACTGCAAATTTAAAATTCATGAGAATCATGATTTGATGAAAATTAGTGGAGATGCCAAAGTTCTCTCATTCTCAGTCAGAATCATTTTTAAAACGGATAACAAGTCCTATAAAATCTATAGGGTACAGTTCTATAGAAAAAATATCCAATACTTTTAAATCTGTCAAACAATAGGTACTCGGCACAAATTCCATTGTTTGATTACTACGCTAGATTTCATGACTTGACTAGGAGTTGAACTAGCAAACTCCAAATTGAAAATCTATAGCGCCAATTACTCCTACTGAGGTTGGTCAAATCTTATACTTAGATAAGTAAGTACAACCAGACCTAATAGTAATAATAATAATAATAATAATAATAATAATAATAATAATAATAATAATAATAATAATAATAATAATAATAATAATAATAATAATAATAATAATAATAATAATAATAATAATAATAATAATAATAATAATAATAATAATAATAATAATAATAATAATAATAATAATAATAATAATAATAATAATAATAATAATAATAATAATAATAATAATAATAATAATAATAATAATAATAATAATAATAATAATAATAATAATAATAATAATAATAATAATAATAATAATAATAATAATAATAATAATAATAATAATAATAATAATAATAATAAGATGTGGTGGATCGGCGTAATTTAGCTATTATTGGAATCGGGTGCCTTGCGTTCCGATTTCAATTGAAACTTGAAAGGAAATTTTCGATCTGTGTTTTCAGGATTCACCCTTATTTATCCCCTATACTACTTAATTATTTTCCTTGTAGGTAATAGGTATTTAATATAATAAAATGGTACCTAATTTGCGATTGATGATGGTAACTTAACCAAATAAATAAATAAATTGGAAATAAGGTAGGGTATTAGATTATTCCGACTCATTCAAAATAGGGTTTGACAAATTAAAATTGAAAATAAAAAAAAATATCTTGATGACCAATGGCTTCTTAACCCCAGAAAATGCAGTTAAATCAATTTTAATTTTAAAACTTGATATTGAGTCAGCAAGTAGTAGGTATTAGGCAATTTTAATTTGGCACCTAATATCCAGATGAAATTATTTAATTTACATAAATTTACCTTAGCAAGTAGAAATCAGAGGAAAAGAAGAGCTACAGGTATTCAAGTATAAAAGTAGATTTATCTACACTTTTTTAGACAGTGAATGATAGATACTTTTAGTTATAGGTAAAAAAGCAATAAAGAAAAAAAGGTAAACTTGGAACGGTTGTATAAAAACACATACCCACTCAACTAACTCAACACATGAGAAAAATAAAAAGTAAAAATATTAAATTAGACACAATCAATATAGAAAGAAGAGAAGAAGATCCTAATAATACTCAAAGTAATGTTAAGCCACTCACCTGTTGGTATAAAAATCATAAGCCTCCACGCCGTACGAAATCCTTCCTAATACCCACAACAACCAAAAAAACAAGAAGGAAAAAAAAGAAAAGTTAAGAAGAAAATCTGTGAAAATCTTCCTGGAGGATCAATGTTGGTTGTCCTTAATCTTTTAATAGTTCTACTATACACTTTGGTTCAAATCTTTCCTGAAACCTTAACTATCAAGAACATAATACACAATATTATAAGCTTATATGATAACAATCCAAATGTTACTATACCCTCTAAAACTCACTCAAGGAACCCCCCACCTTGTGTTTTTGCCGTCTCTTTCTCCCGTTACGTCATCACACCCCTTAACCCTTGACGGTCAGTTGGTCAGAACTGGGATCTACAAGATTTGTGTAGCACTATGAACTTCTACGAAGAGAATGACGTCTACTGTATGACAGGACATGTACCTACATATATTTAACATTACATTTGAATTTAAAAGCCGCGGATTGCTTAAAATTATTTTTAGTTTTAAGGCCACAATTTTTAATTTGTTCGTCCTCTTTTTATTTTATTTATTATTTTTTTTTTTTTACCATTGGACAAACCGAATTATCATAAAATTTGGCCAAAATGTTTCAAAACATACCTGAATACATAAAATGAAATTTTCTTATGATTTTGGACTGTTTCCCTCTATCAAACCTCTTAATTATTAAAATCACAATTCATTGAATTACAAGTTTATTTGATCTTATGTTTACCTATGAGATTACCTATGAGGTCAAGTTTACTGTGACCAACCTTCAAGAAGTCATGTAAGCTGTCGAAACCTATTCTCTTCTGCCTTCCCCCTGGATGCTTCTTTTCTTTATTTTTCCTTCTTCCCCTTTCCTCTTTTTCTCAATTTTCCCCCTTCTCCTTCTTTATCGAGCCAAAATTGTGGGTCCACTAGAAAATTCTAAATAATTTAAAAAGCTGTAATTAAATTTGATATTGCTTTCTATCTTTAGGGGTATTCACTTTAACAACTTAATGTCCTAAATAAAATCCTTGTGAATTTTCCAATTTAATACAAAGTGTACCTACTTACAAAGAAACAAGATGTGCCATGGTCTTTAATTTCGAGATCTAGGATTTATAACTGGGTTTTCTTGGTTTGGATTTGGAAAATCATGTTCATTCTAATTTTTGACAAATACCATGTACCT
>NW_007381319.1:1180-14282 GCF_000475195.1 Diaphorina citri | reverse complement strand
TCATCCGTACTATTGCCGACATCTGCAAGACCTTCACTCCCCGCGGCTATTTCTTTATCACTTGTGTTAGGAACTTTGAGAATACTTTCAGGACCGTTGGAAAGGTTTTCACTTTCTGTAACACTTGGAACTTGATCAGAATCTACTTTGCTAATTAGATCTGCACTAAAGATATCGTCACGGTCATTTGAATCAAGAGAATTTGTATCACTTTCAGCGTTTGACATTTTGTCGCTTGTTTTCGTATAGCTTTCAATTTCTTCTGTGTCGATGGGGTCAACAAATTCATTATTATCTACAAATTCATCATCACATATTTCACTTAGGTCTGTAGCTATTGGTCCATCACCACTAGATACTTTTCCATCGATTGATTGAGATTCTCTCGACTCCAACAAACGCTTGGCGTTGTCGTTTTCCAAATTCTGAAAATGCGACAAATGTTTTCTCAGAAAATTGCTGAACGTCTCGTCCTTCTTGAACGTCAAATAGCGAACGCTTTTGTCGCACTCCTGTTCATATTTCTGAACCAAACTGGTGATCTTACGAGGGCTTGGTTGGTCCAGGCTGTTTTTGGTTCTGTCAAGTGAGACATTGCTTCGCGGACTAGGTGTGGGGCTCTTCAGAGAAGAGTAGTTGTGGTTGAGACTGCTGAGAGCAGATCCATGTTCCTCCAAGTCAAATGATTCCAAGAAGGATGCATCTTGAGGAGACTTTGAACCATCGGTACCGTTGGCACTGGAATTGGAAACAACTGACGATGAGGGTTCACTTGAGAAGTATCCGGTATCAGTTAGGGGCAAAGTGTCTTCGATTGCGTTACTGGACGACCTGAAATCCTCTTTTGCAAAAGTTGCTTCACTCGAATCTACCCCGGTATCCTCTTTTGCAAAAGTTGGTGCACTTGAAATTATCCTGGCATCCTCTTTTGCCGAAGCTGCAGCATTTCTTTCTCGAATCCGCCTCTGTATAACATCCAGATTAGCATAATGACGCTCTTGTTCTTCGCTCATCCTGACACTATTCCGGCATGCGACGACGATAAATTTAAAATTACATCACGGAGCATTTTGTCAGGTTTGAAAATTATTGGGCTCTTCAGAGAAGAGTAGTTGTGGTTGAGACTGCTGAAAGCAGATCCATGTTCCTCCAAGTCAAATGATTCCAAGAAGGATGCATCTTGAGGAGACTTTGAACCATCGGTACCGTTGGCACTGGAATTGGAAACAACTGACGATGAGGGTTCACTTGAGAAGTATCCGGTATCAGTTAGGGGTAAAGTGTCTTCGATTGCATTACTGGACGACCTGGAATCCTCTTTTGTGAAAGTTGCTGCACTCGAAAATGAACTGATATCCTCTTTTGCAAAAGTTCCTATACTTGAGAATACCCTTTTATCCTCTTTTGCAAAAGTTGCTTCACTCGAATCTACCCCGGTATCCTCTTTTGCAAAAGTTGGTGCACTTGAAATTATCCTGGCATCCTCTTTTGCCGAAGCTGCAGCATTTCTTTCTCGAATCCGCCTCTGTATAACATCCAGATTAGCATAATGACGCTCTTGTTCTTCGCTCATCCTGACACTATTCCGGCATGCGACGGCGATAAATTTAAAATTACATCACGGAACATTTTGTCAGGTTTGAAAATTATTCATCTTGTTAAATTTTTTTTATAGTTTTTTCAAGAAAATCTGATATTGCAATTCATTATTTTATGTTTAGAGGAAAATTATTGTTCAGACTAGAGTGACTAGACGAACAAAAGAGTTATTAGATGATTTATTAATCGAGGAAAATAGTTCAGCTTGTTTATATCCTATGAAAAATGGAGCATTAGCTAACCCTATATCCTATATCATCTAAGAATGCATTTTCTATGATCCTGAGAGTAAACAGACACTTCCTATGCATATCAACATCTTCCTATGCATGTCTACATATACATTATCAACATATTCTGAGAACAATATTCCGCTTTTCGCTGTTGGGCATTAACAAAAGGAGATTGGATCACATCATGCAAACGGAGTTAATCTCCGTCGATGCACAAATCGCAAATAATGGCAAATTGCAATTTCCAAAATTACTTTCAACAAAAGCTCACGAATTTCTGAAAATGCAGGTGATAGAAAACATCGGCAATTTTCATGACGGGAAAATAATTCAAATGCCTCCGAGGGTGTGCAAAAACTTCAAAGACATATTTCAGGATTCTAGTTTTATTTTAATTAAAAATAACCCGCATGAATAGGTATATAATGCAAAATAAAAGAGGCAATGTATTAATGTTTGTTCAGCGTATTAGAGTATTTTAATCCTAGATATGTGTATTAGGCCTATAGCACACGATTTTTTACTTTCTATTACTACAGTATAGCGAGCTATACTAGTTTTCTTTTCAATCATTATAGGTAACACTTTCAAATATCATTTTAGTAATTGAAGATTAGAGTAAAAGGAAAACTAGATTTTACTGATTGTACAGTCGAACCTATCTATAATTGAGATCCGTCTATATGGGAAACCTGTATAAGCGGGGGGGAAAATGCCGGTCCCTTGGATTCCCAATTAGACGAGTTCAACTGCAGTAGTAAATTTACTAAAAATTCCCTTGAACATTATTTAGGGTGGGTGAACTGATCGTAAATGTTCAAGTTCTATTGGGACATCATAGTAAAGTACAGAAATTAGACAATTTTACATCCACAAGTACGATTTTTTTCAAGTACGACATCGCATCGTAAGAAATATCGTATCGTGTGTATCAAGCTTTATAGGTGTGGGAATTCAAGTCATTTCAATAATGGAAATTTGACACGATATGGTTTTACTGTTAACCAAGTTTAAATGAACCACGTTAATAAAAATGCCGACCCCACTTGAGTGGGAAAAGGTAAAGAAGAAGAAGAAGAAGAAGAAGAAGAAGAAGAAGAAGAAGAAGAAGAAGAAGGTGAACTGATCTTAAGTCGCTCAATATTTCGTCGTAATCATAGTGAAGGAGGTACCTACAGAAATTAGACAGTTTTATGTCCACACGTACTTTCCTTACGACACCGCAACTTGAGAAATATCGTATTGTGTGTGTCGGGCTTTATAGCCCACACCTAATTCAAGTCATTTCAAGAACAAAAATTTGACACGATATACCTAGTTTTACTGTTAACCAAGTTTAAATGAACCACGTTAATCCAAGTCAAATTAAGGAAACGCCTCTAGTAATTAACAAAGGAATTTCAGAATGGAGCTATTTCCTAAAGGAATCTGGATCTAAGAATTCAGTTAATACAAGGAAGCGATTCAGTAAATGGACAGAGGACTGATTTCAAGATTTAACTTTGTCCAGAGAAAGAAAGTACAACAATTACAATGAATACTTTATTTAGACCTTAATAGACTGAAGGACTTCATTTAGCTAGTGAGAAGATTCTTCGAGTTGATTGACGGATTTGCCAATCCCATAGGAATTCCCATACTTAAAGACAGAACAAAAGACCAAGGTCCTGTCAGAATTCAGTTAATACAAGGAAGCGATTCAGTAAATGGACAGAGGACTGATTTCAAGATTTAACTTTGTCCAGAGAAAGAAAGTACAAAAATTACAATGAATAATTTATTTAGACCTTAGACTGAAGGACTTCATTTAGCTAGTGAGAAGATTCTTCGAGTTGATTGACGGATTTGCCAATCCCATAGGAATTCTCATACTTAAAGACAGAACAAAAGACCAAGGTCCTGTCTCCTGAATCCTGATACACGAAATTTTCAAAATCACAATTCTTTTTTGACCGGACAATAGTGAGGTCTACTTTTTAACTCGACAGTTTTGCATTTGCCTTGATGAAAATTTGTTCCGCTATAACTCGCGATTGCCTGGTCTGATTGTGATGAAATGTGGTACACTGGTACAGGAATTTAAAAGATGACTCCACGACAATTTGATTCTTTTTTGACCGGACAATAGTGAGGTCTACTTTTTAACTCGACAGTTTTGCATTTGCCTTGATGAAAATTTGTTCCGCTATAACTGAATGACTCCACGACAATTTAGTTCAGCGAAATTTCCAGGAATTTCAGAAAATGTGCTCTTATGGATGTGCCGCCATGCCGTTGGCATTTTTAAGAGTGCGAAGTTTTGCAGACAAACTATAGATGTTTCTCATTTTCTCTACATAGTATCTATTAAGCCTCCCTATAAATGGTCTATTTTGTACAACATACATTTCTTCACCGAACCTAACACGAACAGGCTGCTGGCAAGCTAAAACTCATGTAAATATAAAACCTATAATTATTCTATCTTCAATATGAATAGAATTAAAATATCCATAATTAATGTATTTATAGATTTATACATAATTAATGTATTTATCCTGTTTGACTTCATGTTTCTATAAACTCAATTACGGAAGCATGTTCGAATTTTAATTACATTAAAAAAGGAATTATTTGCAAACATTTTCGGTGTATTGTTTTTGTTCCACTCTATTCAAATAGGTAGTAAATGAATTAGCGTGTAGGCTCATTGTGGCCTTTAGTGGAGAGGCTTTTATTCCGAGGGGGTGAGTTGAGCTGGGACTTTTACATCCTAGTATGTAGTATAAATGAGATATCTACATGATGGGAATTCAGGAAAACAGGATTTCGAGTGTTGTCATGAGCCTAATCATTCGTGATTCATT
This sequence comes from Diaphorina citri, assembly GCF_000475195.1. Lineage (NCBI taxonomy): Eukaryota > Metazoa > Arthropoda > Insecta > Hemiptera > Psyllidae > Diaphorina > Diaphorina citri. The sequence continues at coordinate 9,604 of NW_007381319.1, read as the reverse complement.
CGTTTGGCAACTCTTGACATCCTCAGGTCAAACCAATATTAATGTCTGCAAAATGAAGTAGTCAGAGTTCAGATCTATATAACTATTATAATTATTACCAATCATCCACGATTCCAACCAGCCTGACTAACTAGACAACCAGAAGCTTCAGAAGAACCACTTTTTTCATTACCTATAGGAGGTAGTAAATGAATTAGCGTGTAGGCTCATTGTGGCCTTTAGTGGAGAGGCTTTTATTCCGAGGGGGTGAGTTGAGCTGGGACTTTTCAGAAACATCCTAGTATGTAGTATAAATGAGATACCTACATGGGAATTCAGAAAAATAGGAGTTCGAGTGTTGTCATGAGCCTAATCATTCGTGATTCATTCGTTTTGCAACTCTTGACATCCTCAGGTCAAACCAATATTAATGTTTGCAAAATGAAGTAGTCAGAGTTCAGACCTAGATAACTATTATAATTATTGCTTTGAATTGACGACAGTTGAGCGTTTGACATGAACGTCTATTGTCTAATAATTGATTCGAGTTTGAACTACCAGGAGATGACGAATCAGCAGAGCTTGCGGCATGACAGAACTTTATTTCCTCAGATCCTTTCAATAATGGTGCTTGGTGATTTGATTCCTTTAGAAAATAAGAGCAAGTGTAATCACCTTCAAAAGAGCTACCGAGGTGAGTTTTTCCCCCATTCATTTTTGGTTTTGGTTTTCTCGTCCTTCGCGCTACACAACAGCTAGGTTGGAAAAAATTGGTACTCTTAGCTTGTAACCTAGTCTTTTTTTTATAGTTGGATCCATTTATCAAGCTGATTTGAGGTTAGGTTGGGTTGGGTTAAGTTAGGTTGGGTTAGGTTAGGTTAGGTTAGGTTGGGTTAGGTTAGGTTGGGTTAGGTTTGGAATCATATACCAATACTTCTACTCTTTGTCCCTTTTACCTAATTACTTTTAGTAGTAAAACTGTGAACTAGTTTCTTAACTTTTTTGTTGATTTTCTATTATACGAAATCCGAAAGTTGTGTTTTGAAAATTGGAATTTCATGCCCCGAGATTACTAATCCAATTTGGCTTTTCCTGGGGATCAATGTAGATTGTAAATGATGTTAGAACACATTTACATAGGTACCTACCCAGAGCTAGACACTTACGTCACTTACGTAATATGTAGGTAGTTGGTACGAGAGTACCTACATTACACCCAATGTATCTATTTAAAGTTTAAAGTGTCTTTCACCTCCACTTCCGCTTTCGCCTCCACCTCCATTTTCACTTTCACCTCCACCTCCATTTTCACTTTCGTCTCCCTATTAAATTTTGCCTTCACCTCCATATTAAGACTTAAGAGAAAGAGATTGGAAGAAGAAGATAGATGTCAATAAAGAGATCTCAAGCTATGTCCACACATAGTCGACGGCCGTCAATCAAGATCGATCGATGTAGACTGAAACCGTCCACACTGCCTCGACAACATAGATTCGCCTCGTCCATCGACGGGCGTCGACTACGTGTGGACACGCTTTAGAAGGAATAACTCAGTATGTGATGGGAAAGGCCTGTACGTTAGGAGTTAGGCCAGGTCAGTAATGTGTGTAGGAGAATGAGAAATGAGAAGTTACGCCCTATCTGACCCACGATACAGTCAATGATTCAGGTGAAATTTGAGCAAGGGAGAAAGGGGAAGAAAGCGAAAAGGGAATCTTAGAAGGGATAATGTAGAGGTGGAGAAGTTATGTACATAATAAACATAATTACATACTCGTATATTAGAGCAGAAACTTATGTTTGAAGGAGGGACGAAGGAACTGCGGCCTATCTTACTCTATGCAGCAATGGCCTTTTGAGGACTGAATTCAGGAGGGATTAGAATGTGAGTGGGTATGAGCTATCATAATTCACAAGTCACAAGGCTTTTGAATGATATACATAATTATTATGTATCATTCTATTGGCACGGATATACAAAATATACCTACATATAGGTAGAAGGCTGATAACTTCAGAGCTAATGAAATTAGGGGTGACATACTCTGATATATGTATCATAAGACAAATTTTGACCTTTGGAGCGCCTTTGACTCTCTTGAGAATTTAGACTGTCGTTCTCCTTTGAACCCCTGAGTATGGTTGTTGTCTCAGGGGTCAGTATGATTGGTCGCTCCTGTCCTGATTAGCCAAGACCGCTACTGGTCGCTACTTTTGATAGAAAGCTGGTAAATACAGAGGTGGTTCAGCAGGGTGGTTACCTGGAATACTTAATGGAGGCGGAGGCGTAACGAAGATTATTTCGTTATTAATCTGCCTTTGTAATCTGATAATCTACCTGTCTTTTAGTGGAAACACAAGCATCATCAATAAGTACTTGGACTTCGGGATATTTTGTCTACAGAATTAGTTTACCTAGAGTTAGACTAACAACATAACTAGGTACTATTAATTTATTGTATTATACCATTGGGGGTACTTATATAGGAACACAAGGAAGATATCTTATAGGCAGATGAACTTTTACATTACAACGATAAAGTAGATACAAAAAGCCCCTTTACAAATAGGCATTCTTCTTACAGAAGGAAATGTTTACACATCTTAATCGGTCTGGCAAAGAGGTTTACCATCCTTCAAGCTTCTTAATAGCAGTAAAACGGCTGATATAAGAAAGTTTAGAGGCCTTTTGTTTAAATTGCCTCCTCCCTGTCGGTATACTTCAAATAATGACGAACGATTAGTGGTTTTCCTGAACGTTTATGTTCTATTGGGACAATGGCGGTATTGAATACAATCCATGAATCCAAGAAAAACAATTTGCTTAGCGCAACTAATATACAGGGTGCACAAGAAAAGATTGAAGTTCCATGTTGAAAATTTTGGACGGTCTGCTTGATTTTAGAACTTGTGGAGGAAAGGCGACCGAGCTTTTTCATATCTGACAAAAGCAACTTCTCAACTCCCTCTCCTAAATGAGCTTTCCTCCCCTCCACTAGTGTTGAATTCCCTGAAGCCTCCCCTCTTAAGGCTCAATTACACTGAAGCAACGAGTATTAAGGTTGTTGAGGTAAGCTTCAAAATCATCTCAATCGACGCGATGCCGAAGCGGCAGTCAGGATACCGGAGCTACTACATGCATGCATGCATGCATACGTCAGACTGATCTCACACTGGACGCATGTGGGACGGGCCTCAGATTTTACACCGACCGCGACATGCTCTTAGATCATGCTACCCGTTGCCTTTGCCTATAATAGCATTCTTCATCTCGCCTCAGTGTGATTGCGCCTCTACACCTTCCTAATTCTCCCCTCCCTTAGGCCTTTTCTCCTTCTTTCCTTCCCCTCCCTTTGGGGTGGACTGAAAACATAACTGGTGCATTACTAGAGAATGGCTCCCTACCTCCTACTTAGCACTCCTACCTATTTATAGGTAGTGGAGCTTGCACCTACAACAATAGAAAACTAGACTTTGAAAACAAAAGTTTCGGTGCGAACTGATAAAAGCGAGGAGGAGGAGGACGAGGAGGAGGAGGATGAGGAGGAGGAGGAGAAGGAGGAGGACGAGGACGAGAAGGAGGAGGAGGAGAAGAATAAAAAGATCAGAGAGAAGAATGAGGTGGAAAATGAGAAGGAGGAAGAGGGGGTTATATCAGTGAAGAGAGGAGGAAGAGTAGGAGGGAAGGATCGAGAAGAAGAAGAAGAAGAAGAAAAAGAAGAAGAATAAAAGAGAGGAAATAACGAAAACTGATGGCCAGTCAGGCCGTCATGCACTAGGGAATTGTTGAAGAACCACAAGTAGACAGATGGCGAGGGACATACTTAAGACTTAAGAGAAAGAGATTGGAAGAAGAAGATAGATGTCAATAAAGAGATCTCAAGCTATGTCCACACATAGTCGACGGCCGTCCATCAAGATCGATCGATGTCGACTGAAACCGTCCACACTGCCTCGACAACATAGACTCGCCTCGTCAATCGACGGGCGTCGACTATGTGTGGATACAGCTTTAGAAGGAATAACTCAGTATGTGGTGGGAAAGGCCTGTACGTTAGGAGTTAGACCAGGTCAGTAATGTAGGTATGTAGGAAAATGAGAAATAAGAAGTTACGCCCTATCTAACCCACGATACAGTCAATGATTCAGGTGGAATTTGAGCAAGGGAGAAAGAGGAAGAAAGCGAAAAGGGAATCTTAGAAGGGATAATGTAGAGGTGGGGAAGTTATGTACACAATAAACATAATTACATACTCGTATGTTAGAACAGAAACTTATGTTTGAAGGAGGGACGAAGGAATTGCGGCCTATCTTACTCTATGCAGCAATGGTCCTTATGAAGAATGAATTCAGGAGGGATTAGAATGTGAGTGGGTATGAGCTAACATAATTCACAAGTCACAAGGCTTTTGAATGATATACATATTATGTATCATTCTATTGGCACTGATATACAAAATATACCTACATATAGGTAGAAGGCTGATAACTTCAGAGCTAATGAAATTAGGGGTGACATACTCTGACATAAGGGCATGTTCGAATTTTAATTACATTAAAAAAGGAATTATTTGCAAACATTTTCGGTGTATTGTTTTTGTTCCACTCTATTCAAATAGTAAATGAATTAGCGTGTAGGCTCATTGTGGCCTTTAGTGGAGAGCCTTTTATTCCGAGGGGGTGAGTTGAGCTGGGACTTTTCAGAAACATCTTAGTATGTAGTATAAATGAGATACCTACATGGAAATTCAGAAAAATAGGAGTTCGAGTGTTGTCATGTGCCTAATCATTCGTGATTCATTCGTTTTGCAACTCTTAACATCCTCAGGTCAAACCAATATTAATGTCTGCAAAATCAAGTAGGCAGAGTTCAGACCTATATAACTATTATAATTATTACCCATCAACCATCATCCACGATTCCAACCAGCCTGACTAACTAGACAACCAGAAGCTTCAGAAGAACCACTTTTTTCATTACCTATAGAGGTACTCTTGAAGTTGTCCTATATGTGTCAAGATACCCAGTCATCGTGAAACAGACCAGATCAAAAAGAAAAAAGATAAAAACACGATCTGTCCTAGATACTAGAAAAGCAATCTCTGTGGCAAAATCCGCCTGCAGTAAGCTATAAGGCGTCAGTGTTCCCACAACGCATAATAGCGTAACAATGCCACTTCTATTAAGAGATTCATTAATTCGGCTGGCACAAAGGCAGAGAGAAAGCAAACATTTCGAATTATTCCAGGTTCCTGAACAAGGGCAATTCTTCCAATGTAAGGCAAGTACAGGTGCATTGGATCGAGCGAAGTGAAAGAAAATAAATGGATGCATGATTACTGCGAAGAAAATGTAGATATTGAAGAGACTTTTTCAAAAGTAAGTACGAGACAGGTTAACCCTCGCGGTCTACAGTAAACCCTAGGTCTACAGTAAACCCTAGGTCTACAGTAAACCCTAGGTCTACGGTAAACCCTAGTTCTACAGTAAACACTAGGTCTACAGTAAACCCTAGGTCTATAGTAAACCCTAGGTCTACAGTAAACCCTAGGTCTACAGTAAACCCTAGGTCTACAGTAAACCCTAGGTCTATAGTAAACCCTAGGTCTACAGTAAACCCTAGGTCTACAGTAAACCCTAGGTCTACAGTAAACCCTAGGTCTACAGTAAACCCTTAGGTCTACAGTAAACCCTGGGTCTACAGTAAACCCTAGGTCTACAGTAAACCCTTAGGTCTACAGTAAACCCTAGGTCTACAGTAAACCCTTAGGTCTACAGTCACACTTACGAGTGTGTTTTAATCCCTAGGTATGCAGCTAAATTTACAAATTAACAAAATATGATGACCTCATATCGGTCAATTTTCGAATGCTTTTTCAAGTAGAAATCTACGCTTGGGCAGAAAACATACCCAACAATCTCAATTTTATTACAAAATTGAGTTATAGAGCATCCTCTGGTAACTGATCTCGAAATTTTCAAGTTGGGTTATCTTTCCAGCTGGACAAGTTTCGACCATTTCAAGTATGGGCATGAGGTGAAGGTCTAATTACACATACCTACGTTCACATAGGCACTAAGCATTTCCAAATACACGAGTTGTTTCCAATTAAGTATTAAATTTCTACTTCAGAATTTTCAGATAACCATTTACGTATACAGGATTTCAACGAGGGGGGTTGGGGGATGCTCCGAATAATAGACCAATACTTTTCGTATATTACTGCATTCAGGTACACCGCCTACCCTCCTCTTCAATTCGGCCCTGATAGATATTCTTCCAACACATCACAGGTTTGCAAGGATGCGGTAACCTCGGGTATGCAATATGCAAAACGCGCCCCGTATCAAGAATGCAACCAGCAGGACACTTGGGAATTCCATCGAATCCCACGCTGATCTCAAAGGCAAACCGCAGGACACTCAGATGTCCCTGGGGAAAATTAGCATCCTGAATTCCAGATAGAAAATTTGAGTTTCACTCCCGAAATATCCAGGGCTGAGGTTTTAGGTAGGACTATCTAGGGCTGAGGTTTTAGGTAGGAATATTCAGGGGTGAGGTTTTAGGTAGGAATATTCAGGGCTGAGTTTTCAGGTAGGAATATCCAGGGCTGAGGTTTTAGGTAGAAATATCCAGGGCTTACAAGTTCTAAGTACTGGTGGAATGTAAGTCCCTACACATTCCCTTGTGTGGAAACCACAAGAATCTAAAATGAGAGTCATTCTAAATTCGGGTATTGAAAATGGTTCTTCATTTCGTTATTTCAAAACTTTCAAAAGTTTTATATTTCCGATGTTATTTCCAAAATGTTGCGTCCCTAACACATTTATTTCCGTATAATACGGGACTGCCCTCATACTTAGCTTCATACAGAATTAAGGACCATAATATATGTACCTACTTAGAATGCTCTTGTTCATTAGGTCTTCAATCATCATAATGTTTAGTTCCATTGACTCATAATCACCTGATCATTAATACTAATAAAAAAATGTATGATATATACGTAGGTATGTGCATTGTACATAGGTAATTATGTAGGTAACTATGTATACGAGTATGTTTTATTGAAGACTTCAGCACACAACTTTGTGCTCCATATTAACATTCATGAATAAACGTTCAGACAACTTTCATTCATAAGATCTGCCTTTCATTATTCTCTCTCTCTTTGAAATTCGATCTGACAATATGGATCATATTTCTGTCTGTCTTGATCCAACGACTCTCTTTCTCCAACAAGTGGGTAGGTACTTGAAGGTCTTGAAGTATGGGAAATTCCCCGAAAGGAAAATACACCTACAAAAGATAGACTGAGACTCTTTCGAAGCTAAGTAATGAATTATTTGAAGCTTATAACTTCGAAGAAGAGAAAAGAGAAGAAAGAGAAAAGCTCTGGGTCCGTCCCTCCGGGAATTTTTTAGCCCGTAGTTTATTCGATCGTGATTAGAGAAAATCAGTACCTATGTACCTCGTACATACCTAATTTGTTTAATATTCAGTTTATTATTATTCTTGATTTGATTTTTTGATTTTACTTTCATGTAATGATTTAAAATCAAGACTAGAGCCCGTTCTCCCTTTATTCCCAATATAATGTTCAAGTCACCCATCCATTTATTGGCCTTGCTCGGCGTAGCTTAACATAGATGACGCTAAAACCGGTCTTAAATGATCGACTGAAGTGTTACCTAAAACTTTCTCGCTTTGAGTTCATAGGTCATCGCGACAAATTTCGAGATCAGAGCTCATTTATTTTGTGTGAAAAAATGTGAAAAAAATCCCCCAAAAACCAGTTCAGCAAAAACTAACAAGCTGGGCCCGTCCCTCCGGGAATTTTTCAGCCCGTAGTTTATTCGATCTACCTAATTTGTTTAAAATTCAGTTTATTATTATTCTTGATTTGATTTTACTTTCATGTAATGATTTAAAATCAAGACTACCTAGAGCCCGTTCTCCCTTTATTCCCAATATAATGTCACCCATCCATTTATTGGCCTTTCTCGGCGTAGCTTAACATAGGTGACGCTAAAACCGGTCTTAAAATAACGACTGAAGTGTTATCTAAAACTTTCTCGCTTTGAGTTCATAGGTCATCGCGACAAATTTCGAGATCAGAGCTCATTTGTGTAAGAAAATGTGAAAAAAATCCCCCAAAAACCAGTTCAGCAAAAACTAAAAAGGGCTTGTTAGTAGGTAAACAGGTAAACTTGTCATTTCATAGGTTAACGAGGAAGAGGAAAAAATTCATGTTTGTAGAGTTACCCCGTTGTGTCAAATTAACCCTCATGATTTTCGCTCTGGGCGAACTTTTTCTCAGTCAGATAAGGTTCATCCTGGGAACGGCTGGCTTTATCTCATCCTGTCTTCCTTTGATCTTCCTTTGTTCGCGGATTTCGCGATTATGTTCGCGGATTTTGTGATTATGTTCGCGGATTTGGCA
>NW_007381319.1:0-1034 GCF_000475195.1 Diaphorina citri | reverse complement strand
TTCGCGATTATGTTCGCGGATTTGGTGATTTTGTTCGCGGATTTCGCGATTATGTTCGCGGATTTGCGATTTTGTTCGCGGATTTGGCGATTATGTTCGCGGATTTGGCGATTATGTTCGCGGGTTTTTATGTTCGCGGATTTCGCGATTATGTTCGCGGATTTCGCGATTATGTTCGCGGATTTGGCGATTTTGTACGCGGATTTCGTGACTATGTTCGCGGATTTCGCGATTATGTTCGCGGATTTCGCGATTTTGTTCGCGGATTTCGCGATTATGTTCGCGGATTTTGTGATTATGATGTTCGCGGATTTCGCGATTATGTTCGCGGATTTCGCGATTATGTTCGCGGATTTCGCGATTATGTTCGCGGATTTTTGTTCGCGGATTTTGCGATTATGCTCGCGGATTTCGCGATTATGTTCGCGGATTTGGTGATTTTGTTCGCGGATTTCATGTGGATCGCGATTATGTTCGCGGATTTCGCGATTATGTTCGCGGATTTGGCGATTTTGTTCGCGGATTTGGCGATTATGGTCGCTGATTTGGATTATGTTCGCGGATTTGGCAATTATGTTCGCGGATTCGCGTCCCGAATCGACATTTTGGATATTTGGCAAGCCTATATATAGGTCGACTAGGTTTGGATTAGTCCTTCTTTGGGAACAGACAGACAGACACCGAAGCGAATACAATAACCCGTCCACTATACCTTTTTTTATTACTATCGTAATAATAAAGGAAGGACGGGCTAAAAAGGAGGAAGAGGAGGAAGAGGAGAAGGAGGATGAGGAGAAGAGAATGGGAATAACAGAACTACACAAAGGTACAAAGAAATGCTTTTAGAAAGTTACCTTACAGAAAGACAGAAAGTGGGGGTTTAGCAAAAAAAAAAAGTGTGTGGTGCAAAAGGTGAAGGGCACAGATTTCCTCATTTAGAATACAGATAGGAACGTCATTTATTAGTCCGTCCTTCCTTTATTATTACTAATAATAAAAGGTATAGTGGACGGACTATTGTATTCGCTTCGGTG
>NW_007381318.1:10129-14287 GCF_000475195.1 Diaphorina citri | reverse complement strand
TTTATTACACAATTTTAGGTACCTCCAGGTTGAGAACACTTTGGTGACGAGAGGATTTGAGAATTTGACATTGGCTAGGGCAGCAAGGGCACTTCTGGAATCTGAAACGATCAGGAACTGATCAGACGGGTTTTCTAGGATGGCCTCCAGACATAGAAAAATGGCGATCAACTCAGCGGAGAAAATGGAGTTGATGGGGTTGAGTAATGTTGACCGCACCATATCTCCTATGCTGAAGGCGCATCCAGTGACGTCAGGGGATTTCGAGCCGTCCGTATAGCAGATGGTGTGGTTAGCATATTTGGTATTGATGGCTTCGCTGAACTTCTGTTGAAATACTACTGGGGCAACATCAGATTTCTTTTCTTCACCTAGACATTGATCAACAGGAGGTGCGCAATTTGACCACGGAGGAACGAACCTCACGTAAGGGGCGACTTCGCTAGATTCAAGCACGTTGTTGAAATTGGCAACCTCCCTAAAACGAATGTATAGAGGCTTCGGCTTGTTAACAGTAAAGATGATCCCAGACATATCTTGATGGTACAACAATTTTTGTGCGGGGTTGAATGGGGAAGCACTTATTTTGGCGACGTAATTTAGCATCAACTTGGATCTTCTGAGGGTAAGAGGGGGGACACCTGAATCAACGTAGAGGCTAACGACAGGGCTGGATCTCAGGGCGCCCGTAGCAATCCGAATGCCGGCGTGGTGTACTGCGTTGAGCTTATTTAGTACACTGTCTTTAGCTGAACCATAGATATGTAACACCCATAGTCTAGGATGTAGGTGTCTTATACATACATAAAGGGAAGAATTTTTCACTCCGAATCGGTAGGTAGGTAGGTATATTGTTCCATTTCCCTATTTCCTACCATCATTACCTATCCTGCCTCGGTGGTGTAGTGGTCAAGGCGCTCGCCTGGTAAACAGGAGGGCGTGGGTTCAATCCCAGCCGAGGTATGGAATTTTATCCTCAATATAGTTTGAGAATTTGACCACAATAGTAGTAGTAGCCTACTGCTGGAGTAAAGGGACTTTTCAGTCCTATGCGAGCAGTATAAACAAGCACTATTATTATTATTAAGCACTATTATCATTATATCTTGAATATTGCAATTCAAAATACCACCATTCCAAAGTAAAATAGGTACGTCTAATACCTACTAACCTAATAACTAAATGTAAAATACGTCTACCTACTAACCTACCTAAATGTAAAATACGTCTACCTACATTTTGTTAACTCTTCGCTCTATTCGGTATACTTGTCTGATAGAATACCTAGTTACCTACCTACCTACCTACCTACCTACCTACCTACCTACCTACCTACCTACCTACCTACCTACCTACCTACCTACCTACCTACCTACCTACCTACCTACCTACCTACCTACCTACCTACCTACCTACCTACCTACCTACCTACCTACCTACCTACCTACCTACCTACCTACCTACCTACCTACCTACCTACCTACCTACCTACCTACCTACCTACCTACCTACCTACCTACCTACCTACGCATTGGAAAGAAAAAAAAAGAAAATGAGAACTGCTCCAATACAGAGAGAGAGAGAGAGTGAGAGAGAGAGAGAGAGAGAGATCTGTTATATGTCTCATTCAGTGTATATTGAAGAGTAATTTAAATAACAATAGAAAGAAATAGAATGAAGCAATCAGCAAATAATATAGTAAAGAAAGGTGGAGGAGAAGAAGAGAGAGAGAGGAAGGAGAAGGAGGAAGAGAGAGAAAGAAAGAGAGAGGGAGGAAAAGGGTGAAAGAGAGAGAGAGTCTCTTATCTTCGAAACAAAGTGCTCTCACTCTCAGCTTTAAAACGGATATGAAGTATCACCCTCAGAAGATCAGTGACACAGTAAAAAACCAACGTAGGGAAAACTGTGGATACTTTTTAGAGGTGAAATGTTATTGATTTTAAAAACCACTTAATATGCGTGAAATTTTTTAAGAGTCGTTTCACCACGTCTGGCGGGGCCAAATATAACCACATCGGAAGGAACATAGGTATTTTCCTAATCTCTACATAGAACTTTATGGAATCAAAAACCTTCCAACAGTTGAAAATATAGTAGTACGTACGTGGCCACTTTAGCTGCAGAACTAGAGGCCTGAACGAGTGAACGTGCGTGCCTAAAGTAGATTTTCTGGATCACTTTTCTCTTCGTGGCCCGACTCCAACACTCCAATAATGGTGCCAATTGAAATTGTAATTTCAATTTAAAATATTTTTATTTCCTCACGGTTATTTTTTCTTCCTTATCGTAATTTTCCTATCTGGTTATTTAGAAATCAATGAGGAACGTATAGAAAGCAGGAGGCAGAGAATGGCAGCTTTCTTTTTGGAAAGCACACTGCTGGAACAAATTGGAAAGCGATAGATTTCTGTGTTGTATATACCATCTATTCCTTCTTGTATAGGAGGTATACTGTTAGCTACATAACACGTTAGGTATACATAGGTAAGTCTGTACATGTAAGTATAGTTTGAAGACCCGAATTCTTTCTAGCTCTTCGCAGCTTTTTTTTTTTAAATAGGTATTAAATCTCGCTCCAGAGTTGCTGTCAAATTCTGGCTGGAGCAAAAAAAAAAAAAAAAAAAAAGACAGCCTAGGGACATTGGGTTCGATTTCGGGTCCAGGTATGAACTTTTATCCCACACAGAAATTTATTCGTTCTCGGGAACGCGGCGTGCTTCTCTCTTGTCCCGTCTTCTTTCTCTCTTTGATTTCGCGGATTGGATGACGAACTAGGCTACTTTTTCGGTTTCCTCTAATCAAACATCACCTCGTCAACGGAAGGTATTACGGTATCTGAATTTTGTCATTGGGGAAACATTATACAATATGCGAAAGAAAGTACAAGGGAAAAGATGAAGCTGTAAAAGAGACATGGAGAAATACTGGAGAATAATGAAGAAATAAAAACGAGGAGGAAGAAGAAAAAAAAGAAAAGAAAGAACGAAGAAGAAGAAGAAGAAGAAGAAGAAGAAGAGAAGCAAGAAGAAGAAGAAGTAACAGAGAAGAGGGAGTAAGAGGAAGAGGGTTCATGACAAAAAGAGAATTAGGAGAAGGAGTGAACGCGAGCAGTAGGAGAACGAGGAAGGATGAGTAGGTATAATCAGAAGAATGGGGGAGAAGGAGCAGAGAGAAAAAGGACAAAGGACCAGGGAGGCGAGGATGGAAAGGGAATAAAGAGTGGGTTGGAGAAATGGAGGAGAAGAACTAAGGAATAAGAGCTGGAAGAAGAAGAAGAAGAAGCAAGAAGAAGAAGGATAAGACAGAAGATGAAAAGAGGAGGTAGTGGTGGACAGAGATAAAGGAGTGTATAAGCGTATGAATATCGCATATGGAACAATAAAGGCTTGTATCGGCCATATGCAATAAAATGTAATGAAATAGCATAGCAGAATTAATATGAGAGTGAGAATTTAATTTTTATATTTTTTTCCTAATTATATAGATGCTTATTCCTACACAATATTTATGAATGTATACAACTCTATATGATGAGAATTATTATTTTAGATCGGAGAAGTTACGTGTCGATAGAATCCACGCTAATTATTTGTTATATGCGCTTAAACTTCTTCTAATAACTATTATATTTATATTTTCTATTCCCCCACCTCTCTCTCTTCTTCTCTCTCTTCTCTCTTCTTCTCTCTCTCTTCTCTCTCTCTCTCTCTCTCATCTTATCTTTTCTATCCTGAAGTGTTTGCAACCATTAACAAGTTTCCTTCGTATACGAGTATTATTGAGAAACCATGTTGTGAAACTTGAATAATTCAACTCGGAGTTTTTAATATCGAAGCGCATTAAATTTCTATTAATGTGCATGTATTCAGTAAACAACACAATCATTCTGCTATAACACTACCTCATACCTAATATAGGTTGCTTTTAAAACCAAGAACTACATGTAACATGTCTCCCTTTGTTCTCTCGCACAATTCTCGCACGTTTTTCCAGTTTTAGTCCGGTCCTTGCCTTTATTTATTACGGTCCTTCCTTTATAATAAAAAGAAAGGTATAGGTGGACGGGCTATTGTATTCGCTGTCGGTACGGATACCTGGAGATGTCTGTCTGTCTATTTATGTCGCGCCCAGGTTTGAAAATGCAGAATTCTATAATCA
>NW_007381318.1:0-9852 GCF_000475195.1 Diaphorina citri | reverse complement strand
ATTGTGTGCTTAACCCTCATTTCGTGGAAATGGTGTAAAAGGTTGTGAACGAAGAGTATGCGTCGAAGGGGGAACGGGTTTGGTCGTGAAGGCGAGTGAATTTGGTATGGCTATCCCGGTATGGTACCAGGACGCGACTGTAACAAGCGTAACAAACTTGGCTAAAAATCGGATAATCACCCATCCAGATATTAACCCGAAAGTAATTGTTGCTTCAACCCCTCATTTCGTCGGAAAATGATGTTAAAAAGGTTGTGAACAAAATATCTTCAAGATACGGTTTTCCGTAAAGCGATGAATTTGGTATGCTATCACCTGGTATGGTCCAAGGACGCGACTGTAACAATTTGGGTAAAAAGCGGATAGTCCACCCATCCTGATATTAACAAAGTCATTGTGTGCTTATATTCTTCTTGGATTCTTTGTCTTCTTACTCTATTTCTCCTTGTTTTCCAACATACTTCATACAAAGTCACATTCAGCAGCTGGAGTCTACTCTCATACTTCCTCTTCATACGCCACGTCTCTGCAGGCATATGGTGATATATAGGACAAAATATCTGTGAAAGAGTGCTCTCTTACATTTCCAGAGGTAACGGCAGGACTCCATTATCAGCATCTTGGACCTTTCCTTCTATTTATTTCTTTGTTGATGGAGCCTGTCGTTCCAAAATGATACTGCTCAAGTACTTGAAATGATGGTCTACTTGCTTTTAATGTTGGTTCCGTTCATACACAACAGCTCCTCTAGAGACTGTCTTCACACACTTAAGTTACCACTTACTTCACTCTTCTCAGCACTAAATTTCACAATCCATATTCATTTGCCATCAGTTACCCATTTGTGATTTGGGCCCTTGAAGTTCTTCTCTATTGTTCCCGCCCATTCAAAATATGTCATCCGCAAACAGCATGAATTTAATTCTTTATTGCTCCTTCAATCACATGCTTGTACTCCTCTTCTTGGTATCTCACCTCATTAACCAACGATAAAGAGCAATGGGGCTCTGTACCCCCCTCGCCTGATGTAAAGCCAGTATCAATATAAAATGTGTCAGTCACTCCCATGTTGGGTCTTCACTTTGCTACATGTTCTGTCTTCACGTAGCAATATTTTTTCTTATTGTAGTGTTTTTCCCATTCTTCCAAACCATATCTTCCTTTACATTCTCTCCAAGTATTATCAAGTTTTCTTTCTATTACTTAATGTGTCAATACATTCTTCAATTTTATTTTGATTGTATGATGTTTACAAGTTCCATTTTACGGTTTGCTCTTGTTGTCGGTTATTTTTCTTGTTGTAGATATTGCATCGTTATCTTGTTTGGCCTCTATCTATTCGAATGATGTTGCTAAAGCTAACTAATGTTTTTATGCATGGGTTTCAGATGTCCAACTCACACAAACATCGGTATAAAAATGCTGTTCTGGCTCTCAAGAGGTTGAGAAGAAGACGAGAAGAAGGAAGGCATACAACTGAGGAAACAAAAAAGAGATGAACAAGTATCAAAAAGAAGATTTGTCAATGTGCCAGATGTAATTCTAGATGATGATGGTCCATGCAGGTAAATTCGTATACTATCCACATTTATAGATAGAATGGAATAACCCTGTCTTCCAATGCCAGAATGAGACTGGACCTTACTTACTTATGCGGCAAATTCCTTTTAGTCCCACAGTTTAAACTAGGCTTTATGTATTTTGGAGCAAGGTGGGTGTTTATGAACACTACTAAGAACAGAGCTGAAGATATCCTTTTCTTCTTCATACAGAGGTTTTACTTTTCTAGTGGTGGTCTTTTCAAGACACATTTTTCTCCAATGAGGTATCTAAGTATATCAGCTATTCAATTTCATTGCATAAAATGATTCAATTTCATTATAACCCAAACCCACCTAATGAATAAATGTATTCTTATTACGGGTCAGGTGTTTCCTAGTGCAAACATAATCACCTCCAGAAATGGTTCAAGCTCCTTTACAGCGACAATGTTCCAAGATCAACTGGATGCCACACAAAAGTTTAAGAAAGCTTCTCGTCAGTAACTCAAACCCTCCTATAGATGATGTGATTTCGAACTGGCATTCTGTAACCCCGATTTAGTCGCTTTCTCAAAGAGAGTAGTACTTGTCTACTATTTACAAAGTTAAAAACATAGTTTGACTTCTTTGATTTAGTTTACTGCTTTTGATATTCATATACTAAGTTCAATCCGCGAGGCCTATGGCAAACTTGTAGAAAGCATGGCGAACTGTAGATAATTATGACCAAAAATCAAACATAATTCTATAGTGCTTGTAGAGAATGTAGATCTTTCAAAGCAATGTGTTAATCCTACTTTGAATATACATATATAATTATGATGACTGTTGATTGTTACTGAGTACTAACTTGTTGATTTTTTTCTCCTCTCTGTATAAGTTTGAAGCAGCTTGGGCACTAACCAACATAGCATCGGGCACGTCCATGCAGACTCGTATGGTCATTGATGCGGGGGCCGTGCCTGTATTCATTCAGCTTCTTCTATCGCCACATGAAGATGTACAAGAGCAAGCAGTGTGGGCTTTGGGCAATATAGCAGGTGACTCACCCGAGTGTCGAGACCATGTCCCTGGACAACAATATCCTGTATCCTCTCATAGAGTAAGTGGTCCTAGTGCTGTTAGTTGTAAAGTGTTCCGGTGGATTTCTTCAATATTTTTTCAGCTCCTATAAGGCCTATTCAGCTAACAATCTGTTAAGTTCCATTTGATTTGTATAGGCTTAACAGGGCTATTAATTTAACACTGTTAACAGGCTGTTTAGGAGTTCAAAAGAAGGTTGTAAGAACCACCCTTAGACTTGTTATCCAGGGCATTGGGGTTGTAAGTAGTTTGTGTGCAAAAAAAATGCAAGCTAGTCAGTCCTTCAGACTTGCCTACAAGCTAATGTCACATGTACACAGCTACACAGGTCATTTGCAGTTCTACTTGACCAATGTAAAAAAGCATTCCTTTGCCTTGAATAACACCCAAACCATTCCTTTGGAACCCTCTCTTCTTTAGTATTAACCTATTAACTCAAACTCGACTTTGATTTTTACCTGCCTATTTTTTGTTTGAATTTTGATACATTTTTCCCCATTTTATGTTTATTTCCAGACTTCTGAGTAAACCAAAGAATCGTCTCTCCATGGTTCGAAACTCTGTCTGGGTTCTGTCCAACCTTTGTCGGGGCAAAACACCACCGCCTGACTTTGCCAAGGTAATGAATGGGAAGAAAGTTGTTTTTCGATATTGATACATCTTTATCATAATTAGCACATAGAAAGAAAACTCCTAATGAGCTTTTGGGCTACTGGGGTTCCATAGATGCTCTTCTTTCAAGTTATTTATTTTTATGTATTTATTCTATATATTTCTCTTTCTTTTATTGTTATATTCAATCCCTTCAAATCTATGAATTAATTTAATTTCATAATATCATTTTACTTGATTGGTATATGTATGTACTGTGTCAATGGGCAACTCAAATACCTAGGGCAGTTCATCAGTGTGAATAAATTATAGTTTCTGTTACTCACTTACTACTTAATAATAATTATAATAATAGTATACTCTTGAGTGGAAGGTAACCACTAGGCGAGGTTAACGCCGGAGTCGTTCTCTACCACCTAACCCTTAGAGCTCCATTATTATGTGGTCAAATTCTCAAATAAATGAGGATAAAATTCCATGCCTCGGCTGGGATGGAACCCGCGCCCTCCTTTTTACCAGGCGAGCGTCTTGACAACTACGCCACCGAGGCAGGCTAGGAGTTTTTACTTTCTCCGTTGTTTGTTTCCAGGTGGCTCCAGCTCTAGCGTGTTTGTCCCGTCTGTTGTTCCACGCAGACCCTGACGTCCTAGCCGATGCATGCTGGGCAATCTCCTACCTCAGTGACGGTCCTAATGAGAAGATACAAGCTGTTATTGACGCGGGAGTGTGTAGACGTTTGGTTGAGTTACTCATGTGAGTATTAAGAAATAGAATATACATTGTGTTCATAAAGTCCCAGGCCACCCTTTTACTGTTCACCCTGGGAAGCTGAAATTTTGCATGCAGCCCTTGATTATGATAAAGAATTTTGGGAGGTACTCAGAATTTTGGAGGACCCCCCAGGGGCGGCCTCAGAGGGACCAACTTTAAAATCTTAAATGAGAACACCCTATTTGTGATACGGCATATCAAAAGCCTTAAAAAACGTAGTACTTTGGTACAAGTTTGAGCTCGGTCCAACTATCGCGGCCGGAGTTATGGCCTATGCAAAGTTTGATTTTTCCATGTTCTCTCGCCAATAGGGGGAGCACCAAAAATAGGAAATTCATATCGATTGGTGATTTGTGCTTCAAATAGGTTTCACTAGTGTTTCACATTGAAATTCAGTCCCAAAAATAAAATTTAGAAACATCCATTTTCACTCCCAAAGGCCATCAGGCCCAAAGTCTAAATTTCATTTTTTACTTACTAAACTAAATTTATTTCTCTTCCCAGGCATGATCAGCATAAGGTAGTATCAGCAGCTTTGCGCGCAGTAGGCAATATAGTCACGGGCGATGATCAGCAAACCCAGGTCATTCTCAATTGTTCCGCTCTCATGTGTTTGCTGCATCTGATCCAGTCACCCAAGGAAAGCATTAGGAAAGAAGCTTGCTGGGCAGTGTCCAATATTACCGCCGGTAAGTCTTTTTCTTTTCCACACCTTTTTTAATGACAAAGAGCTAGTTGAAATACCTACCTACTCAGTCGTCTTTTTTTATGAAAATTTTCAATATTCACCAAAGTGACAAAAAGTGTTCCAAGCCAAAAAGTTCGTTTTCACTTCACAATAATTTGCACTTTCGTAGGAATTTCGTATTTGATTCGTTGATTGGAAAGGAGTATCATGAAATGTCCGTCTTTTTAATCGACCTTTAAAATTTTAACAACCTTTTTCTATCATGTGTTTGCTGCATCTGATCCAGTCACCCAAGGAAAGCATTAGGAAAGAAGCTTGCTGGGCAGTGTCCAATATTACCGCCGGTAAGCTTTTTTCTTTTCCACACCTTTTTTAATGACAAAAAGCTAGTGGAAATCACCAAAGTGACAAAAAGTGACATTTGTACTTTCGTAGGTAATTTCGTATTTGATTCGTTGAAATTAGACGCAAAAAGATGATTTGTAAATTGGAAAGGACTATCATGGAATGTCCGTCTTTTTAATCGACCTTTAAAATTTTAACATCCTTTTTCATTTTTTTTTTTCTTTCCAAGATTAGTGTTTAATCGCTGTTTTTATTGCGTAGTATTAAAACAACTACTACATTAGACTCTATTCTGTGGTATTGATTTGTTTTTAGGAAACCGACAGCAAATTCAAGCCGTTATTGACGCCAATATTTTCCCCTCGCTCATCGAAATCCTACAAAAGGCCGAATTCAAGACCAGGAAAGAGGCCGCCTGGGCAATTACCAACGCAACATCGGGGGGTACCCCGGATCAAATTAGATACCTTATCCAGCAGGTAAGAATTCAGATATGTTTTACTATGCATCCTCTATGTGTTCACTTTATTTTGTGTACCTACCTTTCTTTTATGTGTAACTTTGTATGTTGTTGGAAAATAATTGGAAAAAGAGATGTTATATCAGTTGAGATTCGTATTGTTGAAAATAATTGGGGAAAAAGATGTTACATTTAAGATTTATGTCTAAGCCAGCGCGTTGGTGGCATGGGACGCATTTTCGTACGTCAAAAATGGATCAGATCAGATTTATGAGAGTATTTGATCATTCCATGGGGTGTCTTACGAAATAGTGTTGAATGAATCCAAACTGCTGCTTTTTTGCTTAAATCAAAATTTTTTACACCAATGACATGCACATCATATTCCCTAGGACTGAACTGAAGATAGAATTTTGTTCAATTTACGACTAGCACTAGAGAAATTTTCGTATATAAAATTGACCATTTTAGCGATGCTGGTGACTGAACTTCATACTAGTCCTATTTCTTCGTTCAGTCCTAAGCATACCCCCATGTCTCTTCACAGGGCTGTATCGAGCCGTTCTGCGAGCTCCTCACGCTACTTGACGCCAAAATCATTCAAGTGGCGCTCAATGGTCTGGAGAATATTCTCAAGCTGGGGGAAGAAGAAGCCAAACAGACCGGATCTGTCAATCCATACGTTGTGTTGATCGAAGAGTGCTACGGACTGGATAAAATCGAGTTCCTCCAATCGCACGAAAACATCGAGATCTATCAGAAAGCGTTTGACATTATCGAGCACTATTTCGGTTCGGAAGAGGAAGACACGCGTGTGGCCCCGTGCGTCACGCATGACGCATCTGGTGCTCAGGAGTTCACGTTTGCCGGCGCGACACAAGGCGGGGCCTGTGATAGTACCACTATGTTGGCAGGCGGGGGCGGTGGGTTTAACTTCTAGGCGGGAGGAAGTTGTGTGACCAGGGCCGTATTCCCCTCGCCCCCCCCAAATACGACCCTGTGTGACCGCGGACTTTGGACCGAGTGAGCCACTTGACTAAGGACACGGAAGGTTCTCTTCTCCCAGGTATACTCCTGATAAGTTAGATCGTTTTGTGAAATACGGGACGAAGGCTCTCTTCTCCCAGGTATACTCACGATAAATTAGATCGTTTTTTGACAGGCTTCCGAAGAGTTTCCCTTTATCTTGAATATGACAATGACATTATTCCTTATTTAAACGGGATGCAAATACTTTTGACGTGAAATATAAAATTATCTATTGGACATTAAAAGTTTTTCAGTAAAATAAAATAATATGTCATACTTGGCTCATATTTTTAAAAGGCGTGACCTCTACCGCACTCCTTCAACTTAAAAAGTAAATTATAGTGGTCTTCGGTAACGAAATGGTTAAAGCGCTCGCCTAGTAAACGGAAAGGTGCTGGTTCAAATCCCAGCCGAGGTATGGATGTTCATCGTCTTCTGTTTGAGATTGGAAACGCAAACTTACGACTAGGTAGAAGTCAATACTTTTGGTATTACCCTCACACAGTTTCTATTCGTGATATTACTATTCCACCGAATTGAAATTAGTTGAATCGACCGTTTTGTTCAATTTCTTCTGTAGGTATACGAGATTCTTTTGTTACATTTCTCAGACTTACTATAAATTGTGAAGATGTGATAGGGCAACCCATTCTGCGAAATTGACTTTTTGACTTGACTGAGAATTATTGACGAGGTATTTAGGGTACCCATTACCCATGCTCTTTCGGTTTAAAGTCAGGCTTGGTTTTTCTGATATGTCTTTTTGACATAGCAAGAGGCATAGCTTGCAAATTGTATCGTTGTCTTCTAGGTATAAGTCTCTTATACGTATCAAATATTTTTTGATTTTGCCATTTTCCCCCCCTTACGAGGTAGTAAAATATGATTATTATACAGAAAGGAGAGGCAATTAAACGAGAAACTCATCATGATACCTATTTATTTTATGCCCAAAAAAATAGTCAACACGAAAAGTGTATTCTTAAGTGAAGTACCTAACATAAAATTTTGATTTTTTTTTTCTTTTGAAAGCAACTGAGTATAAATTTTTTTGTTTTTCCCTTCCCCCCCCCCCCCCTTACGAGGTAGTAAAATATGATTATTATACACAAAGGAGAGGCAATTAAACGAGAAACTTATCATGATACCTATTTATTTTATGCCCCAAAAAATAGTCAACACGAAAAGTGTATTCTTAAGTGAAGTACCTAACATAAAATTTTGATTTTTTTTTTCTTTTGAAAGCAACTGAGTATAATCAAGCAACAATAGTTTATTTATCATTCATGATTAAATACAATTTATTATACTCCACACTCGAGTGCTTAGTGAAAACAAACTCTGATTTATTTCTTTTTTGTTAATTTTTCTACTTTCCATTTTTTTATATATATAAATCGATGTAGATTGGTTTAACAGGATACCGCAGGTTCAAATCCCAGCTGAAGCAGAAATCTGTCTTCAATTGTTTCAAGTTTTTCTGCTTCTTCCACTCATTTATCTGTGGGAGTTATTATTTGTTAGTCTTTTTACTTTCTTTTTTTGTACTTTTCTAGTGCTCAAGATTGATGTGTAGATAGGTCATTTTTTTTTAAATTATTATAAATTGAGCAAATTTTTCAGTTTTCAAGAAAGACATTTGAAGAAATCCTCAAAGAAAACACGATCATGGCTTTTCACCACGCTTATCACAATTGACAATTCAAGCCCAATGTTCTTGATAGTTTCACGAACAACTTTATATCGTCTCTCAGTACGAGAGTAAACTCTGACTCATTCGCTTCGACCCTTCCTCCGGGGAAAAAAACATATTTCGATACGAGAATTTTTTGGCAAAATTTTGGACGAGAATATTTTGCGATATTTCCAAATGTTGTAAATTTGAGGGTTGAATTGTTCGGGTTTTCACGTGAAAGTTGCTGGATTGAAGGGGTGTTCTCCAGAAAACACCGAAAATGAATTTGAAAATCTTCGTCATTTTCCTTGGTAAGTTGAACTTTTTTCGGGTTTTGTTTGCATCTTGTTTTCTAACTTGTAAAACCAATGTCCTTTTCCCTTTAAACATTGCTTGATTGTTTGATTTTCACCTTTACTTCCATGTGTTGTACTGTTGTACTTTTTATTAACATGCATGTGCTATTTTCAAGAATCATTTAACGTATGTACCTACTTGTTGTAGTTTGCAATTCATTTAAAATGCATATGTTATTCTCTTTTTATAGTGATACCCAGTCATGAAATTAATGAGAAATTCTACCCAATCACTAATACCTAATTAGGTATTCTTCTGGATTTGTTAAGAATCTATTGTAATCTTTGATTATATTATTATTATTGTCAATAAACATTTTACAATCAGTCTCACGAGACTGTCTGTAGTCGAAACGGTCGAAAAGGGCATCAGACGAAACGGTTTGGGTTATGCCATTTACAAAACTCCGTTCGAACACTCAAGTGATCCATGGGGAACAAGTGCAATCAACATAGTAAGGCTTCTGCTAAGGCCAGCCACTCACTATCAGGTAGACCGGACAGGCACACCTCATCAGATCCACCTGTCAGGTCTACCTGATATTGAGTGGCTGGCCTAAGGTGTGACATGAAGATTTCTAATGCTCTCTGAAGCGTGTGCAGGTAGATTCTAGTCATATGCGAACTTCTAGATTCCTAATAGTGTATACTGTCAGTGTTAGAATTGTCATGATTATGATGTGGGTGTTGAAAATAAGTAACATCGTCATCGTATACCGGGTAGTTAAAAAAAAAAAAAAATGGACTTTAAACACACAAACAAACACTCGGAGTAAGAAATAAGTATCCAAAAAACATATAACGGTAAGCAATAATGTCAAATTAAACACACAGTAAAAATAATAAAAAGACTTTGGAACTCACCATTGGGGACTCTGTAGTTCTAAGCCCAGGAGCTATAGGTAATATGTAATAAAATTTATACTTATCTTTGGTAATTTAGAAAGCCAAAAGTCATATCTTTAATATAACTGCTAACAAATTATCATTTATTTGTCAGAAACAGTATACAGTTATTTATACAGTTATTCTGTTCGAAAATTGCTCAATTTTGCGGACTGAATGCTCAATTAATTTTCTACCAGGAAGTTATAAAGTTATTCATATTAAAAAAGCTAGTCATTCAAATTCAGACAATGTTCAAAGTCTCTTTGTTTTGTTGTCACCCGGTAAAAGTTGCGTCTGAGTAGATTCCAGAAGATCTGACTTAATAAAATTGAAATGAATTTGCGTAGGAACGAAACTATGAATTAGTCGGATGTACTATTTGAGAATCTTAGATCTTATTGGGA
>NW_007381317.1:0-14289 GCF_000475195.1 Diaphorina citri | reverse complement strand
TAGACTGGGAACATAACTGGAACTTCACGGGAACTTCACGTGAAGGAAAATATGTTGAATACCGACTGTATCATGTGCAGATTTGCAGAAAATGTGACGGAAGGACATTTTGAGTATTTAAAATTGCTTTGTTCAGTTAGTTATTAATTAGGTTATTATCGATACAGGTAGATATACTTACTACCAAATTAGTAGTTGACAAGAAAAATCTGTACAACATAACATGTTTTGTTTATCACATTTTTGTCAGGAAAAAGAAAATCTTTCTTATGTAATGGGCATAATAGACTAAGAAACAAGAAGAAATGGCCCACAAAAGACTTGGTCAAAACAAAATCCTACAAACGAAATTTTTTCTCAAAGCAACTTGGATTTGCCAGTCACACTGTAGATGCAAAAGAGACTGTTCCACAGCACATACGAGTAGAACAATATGTAAACATCACAATATATTGGTCGTCCATAATCCCCACAACATTCAATCATAATAAATCACGTCCCCATGATATTTATGTAAGTGAAGCCATAGAGCTCAAGATATTCTGCAAGTACATGTTAGTTCAATTGTAGATAGGTGGTTAATGAACTGCCAAGTCTGGAGAAAGAGGTAACAAAACGTTTAAATACTTTAAAGCTTTTTGTATTTTGTTTGGTAGTTGTGGACGAACAACAACGATTTTTGAATAGATTCAGAAAGGTGCACATAACACATAACCTACAAGAATACCAGAAAATAGATAAGATTGTTTTGGAATTGGTCAATTTTTCGACAAAACTGGTACGTAGTGTAACTTGTTGAGGAAACATCGAGAAAAAAAATACTCAATATAATAAGAACAGACATTTAGGTAAAATAATTTACAAGTATTATCAAACTCCAATGACAATCGAAGTCGTGCCCCTTTTAAAATAAATTTATGAAAAAAAAAAAATCCAATTACCTAATTACCTTCTGTCGACGGAGAATTGAAAGGAGACGTGATAACAACAAGCCGAAAAATTAATGTCCAATTATTTATTCAAACGAAACGAGACTAAAAAGATATTAATTAGACATTTTTTTTATTGATGTAATGGGCCCTACAAAAAACTAATCGACCAAATGTTTCTCAGTAATTGTATTAGACATCAATAACAAACATTTCATTTTTTTTCCCCCTTAATTTTATTTTGAGGAAAAACTGATGCATGAATCTAACTAACTCATACTCAGTCAATTAAGTACCTAGTTTTAATAATTATGACTTAGTGCATTGTGATTATGATTGATGTAATGGGCCCTACAAAAAACTAATCGACCAAATGTTTCTCAGTAATTGTATTAGACATCAATAACAAACATTTCATTTTTTTCCCCTTAATTTTGAGGAAAAACTGATGCATGAATCTAACTAACTTATATTCAGTCAATTAAATAGTTTTAATAATATTATGACCTAATGCATTATGATTATGAATTGAATTATTCAAGTCATCTTGCGATTTGATGATGCTCTCTTTATAATAAGAGTCACTGTCCTCTACCTATGTAAGTATTCAATAAACATGAAAATCGCGGATTTAAATCAATCGCAAGATAATCCAGGGTGCGAAAGCTTGACCTGACCGTCATTCAGATAAAACACGGATAAAGAGGTTTCCTCTGGTTTATTTGAACCTTCGCCTCGTCTCGAAATCGACCACTGTTCGTCACACCAGATCCTAATCAGTTTCTACGTAATCCGACACGATTGGTGACGCGGCGAGTTTTTGCTGAAATCAGCAGAATCCAGAACAGTGGAACGTTGATTTGCAGTATACACTATTGTCATGATGAATAATTCATAGGAAACGATCCCAGTAGACTGGGAACACATAACTGGAACTTCACGGGAACTTCACGTGAAGGAAAATATGTTGAATACCGACTGTATCATGTGCAGATTTGCAGAAAATGTGACGGAAGGACATTTTGAGTATTTAAAATTGCAGTTTGTTCAGTTAGATATCAATTAGGATATTATCGATACAGGTAGATTTACTACCAAATTAGTAGTTGACAAGAAAAATCTGTACAACATAACATGTTTATCACATTTTTGTCAGGAAAAGAAATCTTTCTTATGTAATGGGTATAATAGACTAAGAAACAAGAAGAAATGGCCCACAAAAGACTTGGTCAAAACAAAATCCTACAAACGAAATTTTTTCTCAAAGCAACTTGGATTTGCCAGTCACACTGTAGATGCAAAAGAGACTGTTCCACAGCACATACGAGTAGAACAATATGTAAACATCACAATATATTGGTCGTCCATAATCCCCACAACATTCAATCATAATAAATCACGTCCCCATGATATTTATGTAAGTGAAGCCATAGAGCTCAAGATATTCTGCAAGTACATGTTAGTTCAATTGTGTATTTCATGTTTGCAAATACGACGTATCAAGCAAGCCAAGTAAAAAGACATCACCCAAACAAAACAATGACGTCGAAAGTTTCAAAAAGATTAGTCCAATATACGAGGAAATGGAAGAAAAGTAGAGAGACAGTAAAAAAAGCAATTTCCGTTCCTGTGTAGGAAGAGAGTACGAAAGTGCACAAATAAAGGATATGTGCACACATAAAGGACGACAAAGGGGAAGAGAGGGCAGGCAGGGAGAAAAAGCTCTGAGTCTGTGACACGAGGAGAAATAACCTGGAAAAAAGTTATATGAGAGGAAGGTCAAGGAGATAAAGAAGATTTAGAGGATATTGTAGGTACATGTTCAGGAGAAAGACACTGGTGATGGCGGTAGAAACAGGAGGTACAGACATTGATGGATTTGGTGACAGAGATTATCTATTTATAGCATTCGGAATAAGAGAACATATTTATGTACAAAACTTTTGAACAAGAAGATTGAAGTACCAACCTAACTACATGAAGGAAGAGATCCACGCGTAAAAGAAGAATTGAGTATGTTCACCATGAAATCAAGTAATAAAGGTACATAAACTGGGGGCATTGAAAGAGTACAAAGTACAAGGTATGACAATGGGAGACTAGTTGAGAACCGAATCGCTGGGGGCAAAACACATACTAAACTGGGGGCATTGAAAGAGTACAAAGTACAAGGTATGACAATGGGAGACTAGTTGAGAACCGAATCGCTGGGGGCAAAACACATAGAGATTGTACAAGTTGGATTACAATTTTACAAAGTACAAACATCTTGACTCCTAGGAAAAGATCTCAGACAAATAGAAAACAAGGTACATGACGTATACCTTGTATCTCTTATTGGCGATGCTGATCGGTTTGAAATACAGCTCCTCAGGACTGCTCGGGAGTTTGTAGATTTGAATCAACCGCTACGGGTATCTTTACCCGGATTCCACTATAAACAATTTCAGTTCAACTACTGATGGGTCTTTTAGATCTCGGATAAGACACCCAACATAAATCTATTGGATCATACGTGTACCGTACCAAAAAGATTCAAGTCAAAATTTCAATATGTAGCTACATATTTATCCGGAATAGTTTGATAAGTAGAAGTACCAACATAGTTACATATGTAGAATCATTCATAATATCATGAACTTCTCAACAGAAGTGAGTAGGTATCTACACTATCTACTCGGCTGGGATTGAACCCACGCCCTCCTGTTTACCAGGCGAGCGCCTTGACCACTACACCACCGAGGTAGGTATTCCATACCTCGGCTGGGATTGAACCCACGCCCTCCTGTTTACCAGGCGAGCGCCTTGACCACTACACCACCGAGGCAGAAAACAGCGAGACTCATAAAACAGGAGAAACTATTATTGGACAAATTATCAAGCGTGACGGGAGGCGCGTGAACGTGAGTTTTTTCACAGATTTGGCGTTAAAAAAGCGGTTGAACCGTACATTTCTCGAGGTCCGGCCCGCGAAAACTTTTGATCATCAATAATAATGGAAGTTGTCTGCAAAATTTTAGCGACCTGTGACTGAAGGTAAAGTCGTGAGAAGCGCTAGTTCCTTTTGAGCTTTTTCCCAGTATAGCCCTAAATGGCGGAACTTTCGTCGCTCGAACTTGGCACAGAGATTCGATAAATTATGTCGATCAAAAATATCCTTGGGCCCTGTTTCCAGAAGGTACGGTTCGGCTGTGATTCCGGACGAGAGTTTTCCGGTACGTATATAATAGAAAAATATATATATATATATCCGGTCACACTAAGCTATAGTCCATTCACACTAACCTATTGTTCTCATCCACTCCAGTCACCAGCACGGTCACGTCCACATCGTTGTACTCCTCGGCAAAGTTCGTCTCTCCGGCCTCGGCTAACTTCGACTCCAGCGTGCATTCCAACGCCTGAGGGCACCACGCGCATAGACTCTCCGGAATATCACGAACCTACACGAAGTGGGCATTTGTGAAAATGTTGGTCAAACAAAGGAATTTCAGATGATAAGAATTAATCTTCTTATTATTATTATTCCGTCGCTTCGCTCCGGAATCCCGCTAGTTCATCCCGAGGCATGGCCAAACTTGTGGAAAAGGCATGGCCGAACTTGTAGTTATCAAACTAAAAACATAAACGAAACTCAAATATTAGGCGAGCGAGGAAAAGTTTTCTCTCCCGCAGTCTCTGCACTCTGTGTATTTCTTATGGTAATTTTACAGTGCAATAGTCCTAAATTAAAATGGACGCGGCACACATCACACAAGGGATCAGGAAGAGACCGCCTTAACATAATAATAATATGGTGATTTTAGCGATCAAAAATTGATCATATCTCAGGATCGGTTTAGATTGTCGCAAAATCCTTTCTTATTGCACACTAGACCATAAAAGGAATATTCCTACCCAAATTTCAGCTTTCTAGGTGTTGTGGTTCTAGAGATAGAGCGATCAGTGTGTGAACTATGAAATGTGAACTGTGAACTCGTTCTTATAATATAAGATGTAAGAATTAATGACACAAAACAATTAACCTAATTATTAGTGGACCCAGAAACACTGTTCGTGTTAAAGAACAAGGCCAAGTAGCGGTCAGCGCAGACAGATCTTTGGGTGACCGCCAAACGCCAAGTATGTGCTTCCTGATGGAAATGACTCTACACAAGTACATAATATTTACATAGTAAGTGACAAGTACAAGTACATAAAAGTTCGGCCATGCCTTTTGTACAAGTTTGGCCATGCCTCGGGATGAACTAGCGGTATTCCGGAGCGAAGCGACGGAATTCAGCTAGTTGGTACATATTAATAACAAACTTATGAATATTAAAGACGCAAGATCATTTCGTTTGGAGATGATCAAGCGACAATGTTGGAGCCTACTTTGCAACGCATGCTGTCTAAACTCACAGGACACTTGGCATGAAGTGCAATAGCGGATTCCTATTTGCATAAATTTAATTCCCCATTTCCAATAGCTACATCATAAAATTTAATAGCTGATCATTTCGTTTGGAGATGATCAAGCGACAATGTTGGAGCCTACTTTGCAACGCATGCTGTCTAAACTCACAGGACACTTGGCATGAAATGCAATAGCGGATTCCTATTTGCATAAATTTAATTCCCCATTTCCAATAGCTATGTACATCATAAAATTTAATAGCCTTATAATAGATTTTCTTCCGAAGATTTTTCCTGGCGTTCTCTCAAACGATTATCTCACCAAGAGGTGAAGAAAAAATCGTAAATAGATGTTGATGTCGAAGTTACGAGGTGTATGTAGGATTAAATTGATGAATTACAAACCTCCAACATACCTCTGCCTTTCATCATCGGTTGAAATAGCTTCAGTCTTCACCAGTAGGGTATGTAGAGTTTATATTGTCATTGGAATGCTGGATAAAGCTGACTATCCATGGTCCGGCCTACCGGATAAGTGCTGTTCAGCCTGGCCTAAACCGGCAGATTGAGGCGTGAATGGCCGGCTTAAATGAAAATCAACCAACTTTTGAGAAAGAATGGGAAAAAGGCAAGATTGGAGATAGAGAACTCGAGATACATTAACATAAAAGGAAAATATCTGGCCTTCCAACCTGGAATTTCTCTCATTCAATAATCATATCAGATTCCAAGTCCACCTACTCAAATCTGAGTCTCAGGTAGACGTTAATGTAGTGGTAAATAGATATTATTAACTGATAAATCAGAGCCTACTTTGCAACGCATGCTGTCTAAACTCACAGGACACTTGGCATGAAGTGCAATAGCGGATTCCTATTTGCATAAATTTAATTTCCCATTTCCAATAGCTACATCATAAAATTTAATAGCCTTATAATAGATTTTCTTCCGAAGATTTTTCCTGGCGTTCTATCAAACGATTATCTCACCAAGAGGTGAAGAAAAAATCGTAAATAGATGTTGATGTCGAAGCTAAGGTGAGGATTAAATTGATGAATTACAAACCTCCAGCATACCTCTGCTTTTCATCATCGGTTGAAATAGCTTCTTTGCTAGTCTGTAACTCTGCATACGTTTGTATTGTTATTGGAATGCTGGATAAAGGCGGCTAGCCGAATATCCACGGTCCGGCCTACCGGATAGCTCCTGTTCAGGCAGTCCTAAACCGGCAGATTGCAGCGTGAATGGCCGTAGAGGTTCGTAGATTCGTATAAGCTTAACACATCCGTTGAAGCAGTTCCCCTACACCTAAGCCTCCGAGTGGGCTTTTTGTGTATGGTCGAGTTAAGTCACGTGAATGGCCGGCTTCAAAGAAAATCAAACTACTTATTGAGAAAGAATGGGAGAAAGACAAGATTGGAGATCGAGATAGAGATACATTAACATAAAAGGAAAATATCTGGCCTTTCAACCTGGAATTTCTCTCATTCAATAATCAGTATCAGATTCCAAGTCCACCTACTCAAATCCGAGTCTCAGGTAGACATTGGTTTATGTAGTGGTAAATAACCACTGATAAATCAACTAATAAAACACCCACTTACTCACTTCCCGTGATAATTACGATAAAAATATAAAATATGTGATATTAATTTTTATTATTTATTAATGCATGACCTTCCCCAACCAATCAACAAGATGGAAATCCCATTATAGGTATCTTTATCTATCTAAGAGCCCTGTAAGCACCTTTGACAAATGCTCAAATCAGAAGAAAATTTTGAACTTCCGCCAATCGCATTAGGAAAACAATTCTTATCATTTTACCTGATCCATTAAAAAGAAAGACAAAGGACATCAATGCTATTTATTTTGTCATAACTATTAATCTATAATCCATCGAAGGCTTGATCGATATCCAAATCCAGAGTTAACACAACACTTATCACTGCTAAAAGCACTACTTGATTTACTAATAACGGCACCGGAGAACAAAATCAATGATGAAGTACAAAAAAAATATTTGGAAAATTAGAATGCATTTTTTGCACGGTTAGAAGAAACTATCGATCCGAAAGCACGTTAAAAAGCATCCGAACTGAGAAAACTTTTCCTCTAATCAACACGCACAACGTTATACACCTTGAAAATTATGAAAAACAGACCGATAAAAAAAGCGAAGTGAAAATTTAAAGACAAAGGACATCAATGCTATTTATTTTGTCATAACTATTAATCTATAATCCATCGAAGGCTTGATCGATATCCAAATCCAGAGTCAACACAACACTTATCACTGCTAAAAGCGCTACTTGATTTACTAATAACGGCACCGGAGAACAAAATCAATGATGAAGTAAGAAAAAAATATTTGGAAAAATAGAATGCATTTCTTGCACGGTTTGAAGAAACTATCGATCCGAAAGCACGTTAAAACATCCGAACTGAGAAAACTTTCCCTCTATTCAACACGCACAACGTTATACACCTTGAAAATTATGAAAAACAGACCGATAAAAAAAGCGAAGTGAAAATTTCACACACACAATCGGCGAGAAACTATATTGGCGTTATCAGCAGAAAAAATAATGAAAAGTAAAGATAAAAGTTAAAATGATAAAAAATATATTTACGCGACACACCAAAGCACTCAACGCGAGAGGCACCCACAGATAAACTGAATCGTAAACAACAAAACAACACATGAACACATGCACCACAAGCTGCAAGCAAGGTAGTTTGGGATTCAAGAAGACCTTCAGCGACACGCGGGATCTCCGAAGTGCCTTCGGTAAAGTTCGCACTTGGTTCGCCAAATCTGTTCGCGAATCTCGGTAGTCTGGCTCTCTTGGGTTTGACATGGTTTCTGACAGGATTGTCATAGAAAACTGGAAGATTGATGACGCGCAGCACCGCCAATTGGGTGGCTTGTGTGGAGAGAATATTAGTCACTAGCTGAATTCCGTCGCTTCGCTCCGGAATCCCGCTAGTTCATCCCGAGGCATGGCCAAACTTGTGGAAAAGGCATGGCCGAACTTGTAGTTATCAAACTAAAAACATAAACGAAACTCAAATATTAGGCGAGCGAGGAAAAGTTTTCTATCCCGCAGTCTCTGCACTCTGTGTATTTCTTATGGAGATTTCAGCGATCAAAAATTGATCATATCTCAGGATCGGTGTAGATTTTCGCAAAATCCTTTCTTATTGCACACATAGACCATAAAAGGAATATTCCTACCAAATTTCAGCTTTCTAGGTGTTGTGGTTCTAGAGATAGAGCGATCAGTGTGTGAAATGTGAATGAGTGAATGGATCTCGTTCTTATAATATAAGATTGTAGAGAGGGAGACCAAACAGTAAAGTGGACAGATGAAGATTGAGGAAGACTTGAGAGAGAAGGTCTGACGTCTGGAGAACTATGTAACGATAAATGATGAAGGA
Source organism: Diaphorina citri (assembly GCF_000475195.1). Lineage (NCBI taxonomy): Eukaryota > Metazoa > Arthropoda > Insecta > Hemiptera > Psyllidae > Diaphorina > Diaphorina citri. The sequence goes on along the minus strand of NW_007381317.1, from coordinate 5,524 downwards.
AAACTTGAAAAAGAAATACATTTGATAGTATAGTAGTAGACCTGTTAAAGTAGAAGGAAAAACAAGATTTGGGAGACCTCTGAGGATCTGGAAACTCGTCTTATTGCTAAGATCAAGGGGAAGATTCATTTAAATTTTAAATTAATGCACAAATGATGGCAAACAACCATAATCTGATTTCTTCTATTGGCAGAGATCCTCCAGTTAATTAAGGAATATGAAGTTATTTTACAGCTTATTACAGAAATTATAGTATTCTAAATCTAAAACAATTCGAAAAAAAGAGCTAGACAATAGAATAAAGACATTAAAAACTCTTGTAGAGGCTCAAGACAATAATCCTAATTGAGCTGATTGTCATTTGAAACTTCAATATTACAAGTTCTTAATAACAGCTTAGGCATTCACGTGTATCAATTCTTCATGCTATTAAGAATAATCTTCAAAGCGTTTGTCAAAGATCTAGAATTCTAGAAAGCTGTAAAACTGGGATCGAGGCTCACGTAATACAAATGAGGATATTATAAAGCTGTATTATAACACTACAACAATGAAAACAAACCAACTCGTAGTGTGGAACTAGAACATAAGTTGAAGTCCATTTAAAGGAAAAGAAATCAAATAAATCCCAACTAATCCAACTATCAAACATGTATTAACAAATATTACAGAAGAGAAAACGTATTAGGGTCTTATGACGGATTGCCAAACCCTCTTGACATCTCCACCACTGGTCTACCGTTGCCACACAGCAATGCGATGCATTTTGTTTTGTATATTTCTGGCAGAAAAAACACGATTGCATATCATTAAAAACAAAATTGCAGTGCAATAATGTCAAAATAATTATGGCACGGCTAACCTAATTCATGCTGGTTGCCAAAAACACACAGTCTGCGCTCGCTGTTCCAATGTTCGAATAGTGAGTTGTAAAAACTGTGTTCCGATTGAAAAATGAAGGTTTTCAAAAAAGAATTATGACATCACGACTTTCATCAAACGTTAAATAATACCTATAAAATAGAGTTTCAAATTCAGAATTACATGAAATGGAAGACCAAACGATTGTCTACGCACAAGTTGTTCAGTAGGTAACTGCTAACAGAGCTATTCAAGATCATCTATGATCTTTCGACCGTGCACAAATGAATCCCACATCTAGAAAGTCTTATCCTAGGAAGAGGTTTTCAAAAAAGAATTATGACATCACGACTTTCATCAAACGTTAAATAATACCTATAAAATAGAGTTTCAAATTCAGAATTACATTAAATGGAAGACCAAACGATTGTCTACAGACAAGTTGTTCAGTAGGTAACTGCTAACAGTGCTAACAGAGCTATTCAAGATCATCTATGATCTTTCGACCGTGCACAAATGAGTCCCACATCTAGAAAAAGTCCTATCCTAGGAAGAAATATCCAGATTATGGATGACAATTTTGATAAAAACATTAAACAAAGACGATGCGGATGGAAGTTCATGGATTGGCCAAGTACCAAAAAGATTCAAGTCAAAATTTCAATATGTAGCTACATATTTATCCGGAATAGTTTGATAAGTAGAAGTACCAACATAGTTACTCGTACGTATGTAGAATCATAATATCATGAACTTCTCAACAGAAGTGAGTAGGTATCTACATAAGACGATGCGGATGGAAGTTCATGGATTGGCCAAGTACCAAAAAGATTCAAGTCAAAATTTCAATATGTAGCTACATATTTATCCGGGATAGTTTGATAAGTAGAAGTACCAACATAGTTACATATGTAGAATCATAATATCATGAACTTCTCAACAGAAGTGAGTAGGTATCTACATTATCTACCTATATCTACCCTAAGAAACATCACGTCAGCCAAAGACGTATCAGATTGCTTCCATTGGAAAAATTAGTTCAAGACACAATACGTCGTACACACAATAGGGCATTGAATTTTCACTAATAGCATCAAATCTATTGAACATATCATCAACCACAAGGTCAAGTGCCTTGCTGCAAATATTGCTGTTCTAGGCAGTGTTGCCGATGTGAGCCGTATTTTCCGAGAAGTTCTATAATCGAGCCGTGATCTAGCATTGTTATTTGGTTGTAATTTTCTACATACGTTCGGCAAATCTTGGTTGATTTGTTTCTTTTCTCCCTTAATTATTTTCTTTGGTCTCTTGCTGGAAGTGACTTCACTCTTTGCACTCTTCGTGTTTCGCAGATATTTTGACATCACCGCGACTACTATAAAGGTTTTCCAATGATTTTGAAAGGTTTCCCATCTTTATTATTACGTCACAACTTGTCAAAAGCAATTTCTCAACTTTCAGATAAAGGGTCTGCCCACTTCATCTAGAGAAGTACCTCTATTGAGAATTGAAGATCTAGTACCTAACTATAGTCCAGACTTTCTTTAGGTTAAGTTGAAGTGATGGATCTTTCTCAAGAAGACTTAAATCAGGGGAGTCAAACAATTTTTTTACCTCACTCTCACACCTTCGTCTCTAAACTTCATCAAGACATGGTCAAGATTGATAACCAAATGAACACGATGTTCAAAACAGTTATCAACATAATTGAAAACTATGTTCATCCGACACTTTTCAAGATGAAAGACAAAGAAGAAGGAATAGATAATTAAAAGTTAGATGAGAAATTAGAAAAATCAAGGCACCTAGCTAGGTAATTATGATGGACGTTTAAGATTTTGAAGTGTAAAACCGAAAGAATCAAGGAATGATCTATTTCTTGTCTAATCTACTAATCAATCTTCATAAAGAAACACAAAATAATTTCCAAGATCTTCATTTAGGTCAGCTAGAACTTTAAATACAATGCTACAGATAGAGTTACCTACTCTTATTATTTTTGGACACTTACTGTCCTTCCAGATACCTACTTTTTCTTGACAAAGAAAACATTGTCTGACGTAACACAAATTTGAATGGACCAGCTAAACGTGAAAATGCTGGAAAGAATGTCAACAGTGAACTTGTATGTCTTCAAAATAATAGAGAACACAAAACGAGGAAAACTCATCAAGGAGAAAATAAAATGGGGGTAAAAAAAATCTAGCAAAAGAAAAATAAGAAGGAGAAAAAGAAATACAAGATGACGAAAAAGAAGAACAAGAAAGAATAATAACAAATTCCATAGAAGTGCTTTGAAAATGGAAAACGTGGAATTTAAAGAAGCTGACAAAAAATGAAATCGTTTAAAAAAAAAAAGAGGAAGAAGAAGAAGAAGAAGGAGAAAGAAGAAGAAGAAGAAGAAGAAGAAGAAGAAGAAGAAGAAGAAGAAGAAGAAGAAGAACTGGAAAAATCAGCAAACATAAAATTAAGTTCTCCAATTTTAATGTCTTCACAACTAGCTGACAGATTTTGATCTTTTGACACCCACTACACTGTTCTGTCCAAAATCAATCTCGAAGCTTTTAATGAAAGTAAATTAGTCACGCTGCCAAAATCCGTTATGAATGGAAAAAGTCAAAAAGTTGTTGAGTGAATAATGTGAAAGTTTTCAAATCAAGCCCGAAGCTTTTAATGAAAATAAATTAGTCACGCTGCCAAAATCCATTATGAATGGAAAAAGTTAAAAAGTTGTTGAGTGAATAATGTGAAAGTTTTCAGGGAGTGTTGCTCTAAAAATAGCACATAAAAAATTAAATGAAAGCTTGTGCCATCATAATTATCTCGTAAGGTAGAAATACGTTGCTAGGTATCACCTCACGTCAGCTCACAAGGAGTCAGAAAAATGTGGTTCAAAGTTCTCCCATAATACTATAGTACCTAGGTGATTTCACCAACCTGTGGTGCAGTGGTTAGCACAATGGACTTTGAATCTGGAGGTTGTTGGTTTGATTCCAAGTCATGTCATAAAAATTAGCGTAGTACATTAAACGGAGAACGACATTTGTAACAAGCATTTATGCGCTTAACACAATTAAAATTGCTTCTTTAGTAGGTGATTTCGATCATAATAGCTACACTAATCAGCTCACAAGGAGTCAGAAAAATGTGGTTCAAAGTTCTCCCATAATACTATAGTAGGTGATTTCACCAACCTGTGGTGCAGTGGTTAGTACAGTGGACTTTGAATCTGGAGGTTGTTGGTTCGATTCCAAGTCATGTCATAAAATTTAGCGTAGTACATTAAACAGAGAACAACATTATTTGTGACAAGCATTTATGCTTAACACAATTAAAATTCCTTCCTTAGTAGGTGATTTCGATCATAATAGCTACACTACTATCACGTCACGTGGGCTCACGTGAAGTGATAAAGCTTATAAAATGAAGTCGGCTGTTCACAAATAAACCCCACAACACACAATTTATAATATTAGGAGAGTAAATGGGTAGGTGTGGTTACTAAATTTATATTTCTCCCACAAAAAATAAACCCCACAACACACAATTTATAATATTAGGAGAGTAAATGGGTAGGTGTGGTTACTAAATTTATATTTCTCCTTTTTATTGACTTCATTAAAATGACTTTTTTCAGTAACCTTATAACTTTTTTCCATCAAATTGTTGAGTAGGCAGATTTTAGAAGTACCCTATAAAATAGAACATGAATCATGAGCTGTTCGGTTCAGCAAAATAAAACTTGGAACAAGAAATAAAAATTTAGACCAATAAAAATTGTGAAATCAATTAAAAAATATTGTGTAAGAGTAAAAAAACTAGGCTGCAAAGCAAACTGAAATCAACTACAGCTTGTAGAGCGGTTATATCTAGGTATTGGATGTTTTTCTTTTTTATTGACTTCATTAAAATGACTTTTTTCAGTAACCTTATGACTTTTTTCAGTAACCTTATAACTTTTTTCCATCAAATTGTTGAGTAGGCAGATTTTAGAAGTACCCTATAAACTAGAACATGAATCATGAGCTGTTCGGTTCAGCAAAATAAAACTTGGAACAAGAAATAAAAATTTAGACCAATAAAAATCGTGAAATCAATTAAAAAATATTGTGTATGAGTAAAAAAACTAGGCTGCAAAGCAAACTGAAATCAACCATAGCTTGTAGAGCGGTTATATCTAGGTATTGGTAACTATATTTCCATGCAAAGCATAAAATAGGGAACTTTATGGGAAATACTGCATGTGTTGTAGGCACATTTTTATACCTAGCTGGGTAGGTACTTATAGTTTGTAAGTACGTACGGCCTACCTACTTATTAAAGTACTGAATTGTAAGAGGTACCTATACCTGATTTTAATTGCACGAGGGCCTTGTGACAAGGCCCATAATTTAACCCTAGTAATACCCACATAGGTACTTCATAATAATGTAGCTAGCTGAACATTAAAATCCAATCTCAGTATTTTTACTTGAGACTTAGGTGAGTAGGTACATAATTATTATAAGAAGTAGGTACCTATTTTAAAGAAAAATCACCTTCCTACTTTGTTTGGGCTGAGGCAAATTTTCATCCCGAACCGGTTAGGTTCGCTCTCGGAACGGCTGGCTTTCTCCTATCCTGTTTTCCTTCCCTCTTCAATTTCGGAACTATAAGACCTTAC
>NW_007381316.1:2261-14290 GCF_000475195.1 Diaphorina citri | reverse complement strand
CGGCCTTAATCTTCAAAACATTTAATCAAGTTTTACTATCCGATAAGAGGAGTCAATGAAATAAAGAAGAGGACTTTACCATGAGCTTCCTCAAACTTAGGATTCAGGAGCATTGAAAGTAGAAGCCGCGGGAGTTGTAAGGGGTCAGTAAAAAAATAATAAAAAAAAACATGCATGTCAGCCTGGTTACCTTGGGCGGTAGCTCGTCGACTTTGTAAGCGTTAAGTCGCCTCTCCTCTCTCTCTCTCTCTCTCTCTCTCTCTCTACTCTTCTGTCTGTCTCTCTCTCTCCTCTCTCTCTACTCTTCTGTCTGTCTCTCTCTCTCCTCTCTCTCTACTCTTCTGTCTGTCTCTCTCTCTCTACTCTCCTCTCTCTCTCTCGCTCTATCCCTTGTTGCTTCTTGAAAAGTAGAACAGTATTTATTTTATTTTATTTGTAACTATGTACTTATACATGTAAGAACAAACGAGTTACCCACATATTTATGTGAAGATATAGATAAGTAACCCTTATTATTACATATTGTTATTAATGTTATTATTATTATTCCCACTTTTCTCGGAGGAAATAATATGTAAACCCTCGACACTCGACAGTTTCACGTAGCTAGTTCAAACAGAGCAAAGGTCACAAAGGTTACATTGTTGAGAAAAAATCCCACCCCAATCCCACTCACAAAAATCTCGCCCCCCTAATCCCACTCACCAAAAATCCCTCCGTCCCACACTTTATCAAAAACGCCCGGACGGAAAACAAACCAAAAGTTGAAGTGGTTACCCCAAAAATAATGCGAACGATTCCAGGTTCCCGAGGTAAAAAAGGGATTAACAATTTGTTACGAGCGCCCACATTTTACGGTAGGGAATAATATTTTGAATCTTGTGGGATAGATAGGGCAAGTAAAAAAAAAAAAAAACAGGAAGGTAGAAAAGGTTTGCTGAAGAGGATTGCTCCAGTCTTGTAACCTGTTGAATGGGTCCGGAGTTCAAACTCAATTTTCGGGGTTCAAATTCCAAACTGGTTTGGACGTCTGCCCTTTTTTTTGTAGGGTTAACGCCGGAGGCGTTCTCTACCACCTAACCCTTAGAGCTCCATTATTATGTGGTCACACTCTCAAATAAATGAGGATAAAATTCAATGCCTCGGCTGGGATCGAACCCACGCCCTCCTGTCTACCAGGCGAGCGCCTTGACCACTACGCAACCGATCTATCCCAGTCGAGGTGTGAAATATTGTCCTCAATATAATTTGAGGATTTGACTACGGAGAAAAACGATGAAAAAGGGATTTTAGTTGTGTGAAACATAAATGCTTGTCACAAAGGTCGCGTTCCCCGCTTAGTACACTACGCTAAATTTTATGACTCAACTTGGACTCGAACAACTAACCTCCAGAAACAGAGACCACCGTGCTAACCTCTACATCACTGAGGAGAGAAACAATAAATTTATTGGACTGGATTGGCCAAAGTTTGGGTTGCTCCTGTTAGAGTAGTTTTAAGGTCAAAGGCCATCCCTGAGATTCAGCACTAGTTACAAGTTTCTGTTTTCGTAATTCGAGAACCTATTGAGGTATTACCTTTTGTATTGTGCCTTAGACTTCACAACTTCACATAGTTAGATAGTAATTCTTTGTGTACTGTGTAGATATGGTACCTACTTGGGCATAGTAGGGTTACATTAGTGTTATTGTCAGATAGTATGTGTATTGTGTAGGTAGAAATATTACTTGTACATAGTTGTGTTACATTTGTTAGAAGTACTTACTATGTGTAGAGTGTAGACAAGTAGACATAGTACAAGTGTAAATGTGTAATTCAGTGAAGTGGTGGAGTAAGGAAGATACATATTACATTTATGACAAAAAAAAACCTATCATGTAATATCGTATTGCTGAAATACGGTATTACATGATAGGTTTTTTTTTAATGAGGTTTGATAGACGAAACTGTAACTCTTAAGGTCTTGTCGTCCACAAAGCGAAGAGAGAAAGACAGAATAGGAGAAAGCCAACCATTTCGAGAACGAACCTTATCCGTTTAAGATAAATTCCTCCCCAGGAGCGAATTGAACCGAAAAAAGTTAAGATCTAATTATTTAGTCTGTCTGAAAATGTTTATATTGGTATTATCTACCTATATATAAACATTAACTCGTTTCCGGGAATGTGGGACCTTTGGTCTACACTACATGGTACAGAGGCTAGAAAATACAATTTGTATGAACGCCGTGATACTAATTTGTGTACGCAATGTGCAATAGAAGAAATACTGGTGATGTCTGACTTACTAGATCAAGCTTAGGAGAGTAGCAGGGGAACTTTGATGCAAGACTTTTCCATATGTTTCTATCTATAGAGAGATTTTGGAGATGTCGGAAGTTAAAAACCATAACCATAAAAAATGGGAAGGATTCAGTTCTTACTTTCAGCATGAGTAAAATATAAAATATTATCGTTTCCGTGGTGATCCCTTTCCTTCCGATCTGAAAAAGAAGTATTTCAATTTTCCCAATCCCAAAAAATAATAAAAAATTCTCGCAAATCTAAAACAATTCTCCCATTCTCATTCGTAAAGCCACTGTGGGCGTCCAAATGTCTGAATCCCGAAAATCCATTTCGAATAACTTCTTTCTTTTTACGCCCTCTTTTTTTTATCGTCAACGTTCCAGAGAAAAATCCGGAGTTAAAAAGAAGAAGAAGAAGGAGGAGAAGGAGAAGAAGAAGAAGAAGAAGAAGCAGAGGAGGAAGAAGAAGAAGAAGAAGAAGAAGAAGAAGAAGAAGAAGAAGACGAAGAAGAAGAAGAAGAAGAAGAAGAAGAAGAAGAAGAAGAAGAAGAAGAAGAAGAAGAAATCTGGAGTCAAAAATAAAGCATACGGTATTTCATGCTTACTTTGTGCTTTCTTTTCATTTTAGGGGTTTTTTCCTTAGGTACCTACTTTCTTTTTAAGGGTTTCCAAGTAAGTTATTAATTTTTTTTCTTCCAAAGATAAGTAAGTGCTTCGCATTTGAGTTTATCTCCTCTTACCTTCTCTCTTCGTCTTCTTCTTTGTTCGTCTCCTCCTCTATCTTTTCCGCCAAGTTTCTCCTCTTCTCCTTCCTCTTTCTCTTATTCCTCTTCGCCTTCTCCTCCTCTTCCTCCTCCTCCTCCAGGTTTTTCTCCTCTCCCTCTTCTTTTTCTTTCTTTTTCTTCTCCTCCTCCTTCTTCTGCTTCTCCAGGTTCTTTTTCTTTACAGTTTGTTCTTCGAGTTGAAAATAATTAAGAGTGAATTTGAAAACGAGCTGAATGATGTTGTCATCTCAGATAGAAAGAAAAAGTAAGAAAGAACGAACGAACGAAATTAAGAAATGAAGAAAGAAACAAGGTGAGAAGAAAAAAAATAATATAAGGTAAGAAAAAATGAAAGAAGGAAACGAAGAACGGACGAAAGAAAGGAAAAAAAAGGAAAAGTGAACAAAAGAACGAAGAAAGAAAGACAGGAAGAAAAAGAAAAAGAAATGAAGAAATCAGGGAAAAATAAAGGGAAAAGGAAACAAAGAAATAAATCTAGTTTAAAATCCAATGAGTACCTAAATGTATTTCCTGTGTTAAATAGGTTTGTTTGTCAAATTTCATCCAAACAGGACAAACCATTCAGGAGTTATCGTGAAACAAAGAAGCAAACAAAAAGACAAACAAACAAACAAACAAACAAATAGAATCACTGAGTCGAGTTGAAACCTAAAACTCTTCGTTCGTCCAACAGATAAAACAATAAATTCTCAATTCTACTCTATCCCATTTTACCCATTCTATTCTATTTTACCCATTCTCCTCTACATATCCGTAGGTGTTTTCCCGATAACACGGCTAAAAGCCAACTTTACTTTTAAACATAAGTTTATTGTGTTCACCAGGGAGATGGTATTTCTCCACTATTGTGTTTATGTCTTTACGTAAAGTGGATATACTATTCAATTCAACTCTTTTCTTCTATAGGTAAATACCTAAAGTATAGATCTCATGTGTAAAGAGTAGGTGAGTGAGTGAGTTATTAAAAAGAACTACTCTTTTCAGTGAACTACTCAGTTAATGAGTCAGATTCTGTTACTTGTAAATCACTCTTCAACTCCCTATGGCTCCTATATGTAAAAAGAGTTAGAGATAGGATCTGACTCATCGACTGAGTAATCCAAAAGGTGAATGAGTGAGTTATTAAAAAGAACTACTCTTTTCAGTGAACTACTCAGTTAATGAGTCAGATTCTGTTACTTGTAAATCACTCATCAACTCCCTATGGCTCCTATAAGTAAAAAGAGTTAGAGTTAGGATCTGACTCATCGACTGAGTAATTCAGAAAAGAGTAGTTCTTTTTTTTAACTCACTCACAAATCTCTAGTGAAGAACAAAGATTCTTTACTTGCAATCTCCATTCTGAAGTCATCAGATAATAGAAAATCTACTCGTTATACAGGGTGTTCCAGAATTCTCACTTTTTAGCCCGTTCTTCCCTTATTATTACGATAGTAATAATAAAAGGTTATTTTCTTAGAATTAGCTTGAAGTAGGAAGAAATTCAAAAATTCTCAATGCTTTGTTTTTTTGTTTGTTTTTTGTTGTTTTTTTTTTGTATCTATGATCTCTCCCATTCTATGTAGGTAGATATTTGTATTTTTATTTGTTTATTCACCCTGTAAGCTCAAAATTCATTAAAACTTGAAGAAAATTATTCATGGGCTCATGATAACTTTGTCTTTTATAGTGTCACAACTTTCATTCTCTTAACATAATACATACCTACATATAATATGTACATTCTCTTAACATTACAGAATACATTCTATTCCAATCCGAACTTCCATTTCAGTTTACGTGCACTTCTCAATTTTCTCAACTAGAATTTTCAGACCCGAAGAACATAGTGGTCAAGACGATCGGAGTAAACAGAATACACAACAGGCCCACTCTGAGAGTTAGGTGTAGGGGCAACTGCACCAAAGGTGTACATTCTCTTAACATTACAGAATACATTCTATTCCAATCCGAACTTCCATTTCAGTTTACGTGCACTTCTCAATTTTCTCAACTATAATTTTCAGAGCCGAAGAACATAGTGGATAGTGGTCAAGACGATCGGAGTAAACAGGATACACAAAAGGCCCACTCTGAGACTTAGGTGTAGGGGCAACTACACCAAAGGATAGAATAGAATAGAATAGAATATACCTTGTTTATCCTGCTCGAATGAGACTGAAGTCCCTTTACCCCAGCAGTCTAAAAAGGTCTCGTTTATTTTATGGGTTTAATATTGTACAATGCTTAGTTATTACTATAGACCTTGCTTAATTTAAAAAAAAGGATGGGTTAAATTTATACGAATCTACGAAACAGGAGGGCTTAGGATCTATAATAGACTCTTGAGAGGAAGGTAACCACTAGGTCGAGGTTAACGCCTTAGGCGTTCTCTACCACCTAACCCCGAGAGCTCCATTATTTTGTGGTCACACTCTCAAATAAATGAGGATAAAATTCCATGCCTCGGCTGGGATCGAACCCACGCCCTCCTGTTTACCAGGCGAGCGCCTTGACCACTACCCAACCGATCTGTCCCAGTCGAGGTGTGAAATATTGTCCTCAATATAATTTGAGGACTTGATAACGGAGAAAAACGATGAAAAAGAGGTCCCGAAATCGAAGAGAGAAGGAAGACAGGATAGGAGAAAGCCAGCCGTTCCGAGAACGAATATTATCCCATCAGGATAAAATCCGCTCCGGGCGGGAATCGAACCCGCGGCCTAGCGCTTACAAGGCAGACGCACTACCAACTAAGCTAACTAGGCTGGGGGGCGACAGTTCTTCATGGATCACTGATGTTAAGCAGTGGCGCGGGGTTGATATCTTGGATGGGTGATCATCTGGACAATCACGTCCTGCTAACTTTTAGATACCTATTAAAAATAGTAATAAAAAAACGTTCATGTCATTGTCACTAAAAAAAGGTCTACCATAAAATTCTAAACTGTACTGTTAGGGTTACGAAGCATTCCAAAACATAAATATCTATTAAATTTCTTCATCGTAAATATTAAACCCACAAGATCTCCCAAGAGCATAAAAAAAAGAAATGAAAGAGAGGGAGGCGCAAGGAGGTGAAGAGGAAGATTAGGAGGAGGAGGAGGAGGAGGGGGAGGATAAAAAAGAAGAGGAAGAAGGAGTAGAGGGAGAATAAGAATGATATAAAGATAAAGAAAAACAAGAGAAAGAGGAAGAAGAAGGAGAAGAAGAAGAAAAAAAGGAGGAGTAGAGGAAGAAGTAGAAGAAGAATAAGAAGATTGATAAAAAGATAAAGAAGAAGAAGGGAAAGAGGAAGAAGAATAAGGAGGAGGAGAAGAAGAAGAGGAAGGAGGAGGAGGAGAAGATGGCGTAGGGGGAAAAAAAGAAAGAGAACAAGAAGAAAAAGCTGAAAGAAAAAAAAAAAGGACAAAGGATAAAAAAAGCTCGACCTCATTTCCGATAAAATTCCATGCCTCGGCTGGGATCGAACCCACGCCCTCCTGTTTACCAGGCGAGCGCCTTGACCACTACGCCACCGATCTATCCCAGTCGAGGTGTGAAATATTGTCCTCAATAAAATTTGAGGATTTGATTACGGAGAAAAACTATGAAAAAAGGAATTTTAGTTGTGTGAAACATAAATGCTTGTCACAAAGGTCGCGTTCCCCGCTTAGTACACTAGGCTAAATTTTATGACTCGACTTGGACTCGAACAACTAACCTCCAGAACCAGAGACCACCGTGCTAACCTCTACATCACTGAGGAGAGAAACAATAAATTTATTGGACTAATTTTGTTTAGTTTGAGATAATGGTCAAGTACAATATCATACATATTTCTGGACATGGTCTTCACTTGACCACTCCAGTCAAGTGAAGACCATGTCCAGAAATATGTATTATTGGACTAAATTGCCCAAAGTTTGGGTTGCTCCTGTTAGAGCAGTTTTAAGGTCAAAGGCTGTCCAATAATACATATTTCTGGACATGGTCTTCACTTGACCACTCCAGTCAAGTGAAGACCATGTCCAGAAATATGTATTATTGGACTGGATTGCCCAAAGTTTGGGTTGTTCTTGTTAGAGCAGTTTTAAGGTCAAAGGCTATCCCTGAGATTCAGCACTGGTGTCAAGTTTCTGTTTTCGTAATTCGAGAACTTATTGAGGTATTACCTTTTGTATTGTGCCTCAGACTTCACAACTTCACATAGTTAGATAGTAATTCTATGTGTACTGTGTAGATATAGTACTTGGGCATAGTAGGGTTAGTGTTATTGTCAGATAGTATGTGTATTGTGTAGGTAGAAATATTACTTGTGCATAGTTGTATTACATTTGTTAGATACTTATGATGTGTAGACAAGTAGACATACCTAGTACGAATGTAAATGTCTAATTCAGTGAAGTGGAGTAAGGAAAATATTATATTTATGAGAAAGACAGCCATTCGGTGTTATTAAGGAGCGCGGTAGCGCTCCGCCCCGCCAAGTCAAGAAAGTTTGATTACTATTATTTCAAAAGTTTTGATACAGGGAACTGTAAATTCAAAGGTCTTATCGTCTCGAAAGAGAAGATTCTCTCTTCTGGGATAAGAGGAAGCCAGCCTTTCCGAGACGAACCTTATCTTTAAGGATAAAATGCGTCCCGGGTGGAAATCGAGCCGAAAAAAAGTAAATAAAGTTAACCGATAATTTCCGTGTGAAAAATGCCATAGTAACATCATTGGGTAAGGTTTAGTAAGTTCCGACCATTTCCGAGTGAAAATGCCGTAATATCATCATTGGGTAAGTTTAGGTAAGTTCCGAAAATTTCCGAGTGAAAAATACCATAATAACATCATTGGGTAAGTTTTGGTAAGTTCCGATCATTTCCGAGTGAAAAATTAAATAATAACATCATTGGGTAAGTTTAGGTAAGTTCCGATCTTTTTTCCGAGTGAAATACATCATGATAATGTAGGTACCTACATGAAAATCATTTTTCATATTTTTATTTATTTTTTCAACTATAAACTATAAAATTATGAAAAAAGTAACTATGGCTATCCATAAAATATTTTTAAATGATAAAATTATGTACAAAGAAATGTTCACAGTGGGATTCGAACCCCTCCCCACCCGCTCGGCAGTTTGTCAAAGATCACACTCCTTACCACTGGGACACTCCGACTTTTGACTCTACGTAGTACAAAACTTCCTTATTAATTAACTCGAGCGATAATTTAGAATTTTTCCCCTAAAAATCACTCTTTTATCAAATTTAAGGCTGAAGGGGCCCTTTGGGGGCCTTGAAAATATGAAAAGGCACACCTACCACTCGCGAGAAAAAAAATGAGCCATCAACCATCAAAATCGGTCCAGTGGTTTAGGCTGTAGAGCGGTCAACGTCAAAGAAGAAGCGGAAGCAGCAGCAGAAAAATGATGAAAAATTTAACGTTTTTCAAAGTCAAATATCTCCGGCTAAACTTAACTGATTTTGATGATTTTTTTTTCAACGTGGTCTACTTTCATGCCCGAACACACACATGCAATCCGTTTTCTTCCATCATTTGTAGTTGTCCCCCTACAACTACCTGAAAACGGCTACTTTCCCTGTCGCGTATAATATCTCTAGTAGCGCGGTCAAACTTTCTTGACTTGGCGGGGCGGAGCGCTACCGCGCTCCTTAATACCTTATTATTCAGTCTGCCTGAAAATGTTTATATTGTTATTATCTACCTATAATATATAAGTATTGTTTTGTCCCTCATTACTCATTATAGAAAAGTTATATATTTGTCATTTGATTGTGAATGAAAATTTTAACATCAAAAGTTTTAAACGTTTCAAATTGAATTTACATACATACATATTGTTTTGGCACAGTTTGTCACATAAATCCACTTTCTCTCTTTCCCCTCTGAAATTTCAGGCTGGTATCCTCCCTGATTAAAGTCCCTCAGCCAGATGGTCTACTCCCTGTTTCAAATCCCCCCAGCCAGACCATTACGAGGTACAGATACCCTGTAATGGAAAGTAAAAACTTGGTATAGAAAATGCGCTATTATTTAAAGCTTTAGGCTCTATTTATTCTGGCTATACTTTGCAACTTTGCACTCTACGCTCTACAGTTCTATTCTTGGTTCAAATCCTGTCACAGGAATAGAAAGGATGTGGGTTCAATCCCAGCTTTCTTCTTAGGGCTTTCTTCTAAGTCCCAGGGTTCCTGGAGGAGCTCTTCCACTCAGCCAGACTAAGCTGGTCTACACCCTGTTTAAAATCCCCCCGCCAGACCATTACAAGGTACAGATACCCTGTAATGGAAAGTAAAAACTTGGTATAGAAAAAATGCGCTATTATTTAAAGCTCTAGGCTCTATTTATTCATGGTATACTTTGCAACTTTGCACTCTACACTCTACAGTTCTATTCTTGGTTCAAATCCTGTGACAGGAATAGAAATGATGTAGGTTCAATCCCAGCTTTCTTCTTAGGGCTTTCTTCTAAGTCCCAGGGTTTTCCTGGAGGAGCTCTTCCATCCAACTACTGATTTTTCTTTCAGAGAGTGAGCCCTTAAGATATTTCAAAAGGAAGGTCTGGAATCTTTTCCCTTTTCTTTCGTTTCCCATATTGTCTCTTTATTTTCCTTTATCCTCTCTCTCTCGTTCCTTCTTGAAAAGTAGAACAGTATTTGTTTTATTTGTAGCTATGTACTTATAAGTGTAAGAACAAACGAGTTACCCACATATTTATGTGAAGATATAGAGAAGTAACCCTTATTATTAAGGTAGATATTTGTATTTTTATTTGTTTATTCACCCTGTAAGCTCAAAATTCATTAAAACTTGAAGAAAATTATTCATGGGCTCATGACAACTTTGTCTTTTATAGTGTCACAACTTTCATTCTCTTAACATACTACATACCTACATAATTATAATGTGTACATTCTCTTAACATTACAGAATACATTCTATTCCAATCCGAACTTCCATTTCAGTTTACGTGCACTTCTCAATTATCTCAACTCTAATTTTCAGAGCCGAAGAACATAGTGGATAGTGGTCAAGACGATCGGAGTAAACAATGCCCTATCACCAAAGTATGGAAAAGTATTTACAATTCCATATTTTGACATGATTCGTCCAAATTCAAAATTCTGCTTTTCCATTGGCTATTACACTTGTAAGATACTTTTCCATACTTTGGTGATTTAGGGCACAGGATACACAAAAGGCCCACACTGAGAGTTAGGTGTAGGGGCAACTGCACCAAAGGATAGAATAGAATAGAATGTACCTTGTTTATCCTGCTCGAATGAGACTAAAGTCCCTTTACCCCAGCAGTCTAAACAAGGTCTCGTTTATTTTATGGGTTTAATATTGTACAATGCTTAGTTATTACTATAGACCTTGCATTAAAAAAAAAGGATGGTTTAAATTTATACGAATTTACGAAACAGGAGGGCTTAGGATCTATAATAGACTCTTGAGAGGAAGGTAACCACTAGGTGAGGTTAACGTCGGAGGCGTTCTCTACCACCTAACTCTTAGAGCTCCATTATTTTGTGGTCACACTCTCAAATAAATGAGGATAAAATTCCATGCCTCGGCTGGGATCGAACCCACGCCCTCCTGTTTACCAGGCGAGCGCCTTGACCACTACGCCACCGATCTATCCTAGTCGAGGTGTGAAATATTGTCTTCAATATAATTTGAGGACTTGATTACGGAGAAAAACGATGAAAAAGGGATTTTAGTTGTGTGAAACATAAATGTTCTGAGTAGAGAGGGGGGGGGTGAAATCCCTGAATATGAATGTCCGCTTCTCTAATATTTGAGGCTAGGCTAATTTAACTCGTTTCCGGGAATGTGGGACCTTTGGTCTACACTACATGGTACAGAGGCTAGAAAATGCAATTTGTATGAACGCCGTGAATCTATTTTGTATATGCAATGTGCAATAAAAGAAATATTGGTGGAGATGTCTGACTTACTAGATCAACCTTCGGAGAGTAGCGAGGGAACTTTGATGCAAAACTTTTCCATCCGTTTCTAGGTGAAAATCTCTAGTTAGTTTGGAGGGTGTTTACCTTGTAAGCACTAGGTCGCCGGTTCAATTCCCGCCCGGGGGGACAGATTTATTTTTATCCTAAACAGATAAGGTTCGTTCTCGGAACGCCTGGTTTTCTCCTATCCTGTCCTCCTTCTTTCCTCGCTTTTGGGACGATAAGACCTAAAGAGAGAACTCTCTCTCTCAATCAGGTAATTATTATTATTTTTCTAGTACCCATTTATTTAGTTATCAAAAGTTGTGACACTATTCAGATAAAAAGTCGCGTTTAGCAAAGGGCTAATGACTATCTACGACCATGTGGCCATTTATGCCCATTTTGCACTAATTTCTCCTGTCCTCTCTCTAATCTATCTTTTCCCTACCCCTCTCCCTCCCACATTTCCCTTTTCACGGGTAAAAAAGTTTTGGACATTTTCCAGGCGGAATGTAGGAATAATTTTTATTCAAAATGTTTGAATTCGCCTGCGATTTTCGCTCCATTTTATTGCTGTCATATCTTCCATGCTCTTTCCATTTTTGCCAAATGTTAAATGACCCAAATCTGCCCATAACCTGCTATAATGTAGGGAAAAATGCCGAGGGGTAAAATTACCAGGGTAAGTGTACCAGTTATAAGCCCGTGTAAAAAACGTGCTAGTTATTGGCCTCTCAGTGATGTAGTGGTTGGCGTGGTGGACTCTGGATCTGGAGGTTGGTGGTTCGAATCCAAGTCAAGTCAGAAAATTTAGCGTAGTGTATATAGCAGGGAACGACATTTGTCACAAACATTTATGCTTAATACAATTAAAATTCCTTTTTAATCTTTTTTTTATTGGCCCCTCAGGGAGTCCAGCACCTTCTTAAAACTGGTCGTTTTAGTCTCAAGACTCTCAAGGGGCTTGTAGGTTTCGAGCCTTAATTCTTACATATTCTTACTTACATATTCTAGGTACCTTCATGACGCTGT
>NW_007381316.1:0-1401 GCF_000475195.1 Diaphorina citri | reverse complement strand
CAAAACACCTTTTAGGTGCTGGGTCAACACGAGAACATCGGAAAGTAACCGGTTGAAATATTTTCAATGGAAAAAGAGTTTTTGTATGTATTTATTTATTTGGTAACAATTTACATACAGAGATCTTATCCCAAGCTATTATAATAATAAAGCTTCTAAGAACTTTTTGTGGATGGCGGGCATCGAACCCAGGACCTTAGTGGTAACCCGGGCAACCTCTTAGGTTAAGCTGTTTCTCTGCCTTACATGAAAGTTCACCAAGAGTAACTTTATAAAAATCTGCTCGCCCAAGCTATTATAATAATAAAGCTTCTAAGAACTTTTTGTGGATGGCGGGCATCGAACCCAGGACCTTAGTGGTAACCCGGGCAACCGCGTTACCACTGAGGCTGAATCACCTCTTAGGTTAAGCTGTTTCTCTGCCTTACATGAAAGTTCACCAAGAGTAACTTTATAAAAATCTACTCGTAAAAAAGAAAAAGTTTTCATAAACATTTCTGTATAGCGGTATAATTTCCTTGCATAAAAAAGTAGGAAAATTTTTTTCGTATACAATTTTCATGCGTTATTCTTCTTTTGCTGCTTCTTACTTTCCTTCTTCTTCTCCTCCTCCTCTTCTTCCTCTTCCTCCTCATTCTTCTCCTTCTTGTATTACTTCTTTTTACTCTCTTTCTTTTTCCTCTCCTCCTCTTTTTTTTCTCTCCTCCTTCTCACCCTTCTCCTCCTTCTTTTCATTATTCCTCCTCCTTCTTCCTCTTCTTCTTCTTGGAGTACATATGTAGGTACTTTTATTCAATCTGCTCGTAAAAAAGAAAAAGTTTTCATAAACATTTCTGTATAGCGGTATAATTTCCTTGCATAAAAAAGTAGGAAATTTTTTTTCGTAGGTATACAATTTTCATGCGTTATTCTTCTTTTGCTGCTTCTTACTTTCCTTCTTCTTCTCCTCCTCCTCTTCCTCCTCATTCGTCTCCTTCCTGTATTACTTCTTCTTACACTCTTTCTTTTTCCTCTCCTCCTCTTTTTTTTCTCTCCTCCTTCTTCCTCTTCTTCTTGGAGTACATAGGTACTTTTATTTCTTAACAGTAAGTACTTTCAAGGTTCCAAGTTCAAGAATACTTTCAAGTTCAATAATTTCGAATTCCAATAAACTTTTATACCTATTATCGTAAGCCACAAGGTTTCATTATTACAGAGGCTAGGTATGAGGGGGGGGAAAACTTTTTTTTTTTTTCATTTTCGTTTTTTATGTTTGAAAGTTTCAAACTGTTTTCCGTTTAGTGTAGAACAGCGGTTCCCAAACTTTTTTTTTCTACTTGTGTCCCTTTACTGTGTGATCTTCCCGGGGGGCCGCGGACTCCAGTTTGAGAACCAATGGTGTAGAAAACTAAGAGCATGTAG
>NW_007381315.1:8165-24143 GCF_000475195.1 Diaphorina citri | reverse complement strand
AAAAAACGCTCATATGTTTGTTCCTTGCTTTCGGTCGTCATTTGACAACTTGTACTTGGTTTCAGCTTCACATTACACAGGTAGATTGCTAACTGTGTCCACCACAGCATTCAGTTTGACTGTGCTTCTGGGCCCATGCGTCCTGAAAAGGAAAGAAAGGATTTAGTAGGACTTCTTAATCTTGCCCTTGTGTTAACAAGATTACACAAAGGAAATTTGGGTGTCTTATTGAGCCTTCTAAAGTTTACTGAACCATGTCTGGCTGGGGGACGTTAGACAGGGAGTAGACCAGCTTAGTCAGGCTGGGGGATTTTAAACAGGGAGTATAACAGCCTGAATTTCCCTTGCTAAAGAAATAGCAAAGGGCACTAGTAGAATTTGTAGCCAAAACCAAATGTCAGCCCAAAGGCACGGGAAAAGGCGAAGAAAAGTGACATTAAACCATAAATAAATAAGCATGATCATTACCTTCAAGTCTATTTCTTGCTAGGTACGGGCGTAATCTTGACTCAGGGGTTGGGCGGAAGAGCTCACGTAAGTGAGAACCCTGCCACTTAAAATAAAGCCCTAAAAAAAAAAAAGTGTTCCCACTACACACGAGACGATTTTTCCGAACGACAAAAAATGTACTGTAGGCAATGTAATAAGAGAGTTCCCACTACACACGACGATTTTTTTCCGAACTCTTTTAGACGGCTGGGATAAATCAACGGGACTTTTCAGTCCTATTCGGACAGGACAAACAAAGATAATGAAAAATTCGCGGAAGAAGTTGATGACTATTAGATTTCAACAACAGGTATTTTATATTCTATTCTTTTTTCTTGTCGCAGGTATCTCTTCTGATTCACTTGGCCGATGAATTCTCAACTGAAGACTTCTGTACAGTCATTCGTAGAGGCAAGCAATTAGTTAATAACATACATTAAAGAAAAAGTTTAGCCCTTAATAACGGTCGGTCAAAAGTCAAAACGTACATTTCTGGAAACCTGGCCCAGGGGTATTTTTCTACACATCGAATATCATTGTTAAGTTTGAGCCACTTGGGCTGAAATATTAAGTCCTAAGAGACACGATCACTTTCAGACTTGTTTGAAGATTTGACCCTACGTAGTGACCAAACAGTACATTACTTGAACCTCGAGCCAGGGACACTTTTGATCTACATCCTAAAACAAACCTCTCTGAAAAGTTTCAACGAATTGAGCCAAAAGGTAAAGTCCTGAGAAACGCAAACTCCTTTCGAAATTTTCCCCAAAGTTTAGCCCTGAATTCCACTACTTTTGCCCTAAATATTGGCCAAACCATACATTTCTAGAAACCTGCCCCTGGGACACTTCTAATCTACACAATTAAACAAAATTCTTCTCTGTTGAGTGTGAGAGAATATTCAACTCACAAGGAGAGGATCCAGCTTCATTTTGTTGTGCTTTCCAGTACCAGAAAGGTTAGACTCAGCCAGTACTTCTCGAGGGAATTTATTATTATTATTATTTATAGTCATCATACGAAATTTCTCTTTGGACTAGTTTGGACTGGCAGCGGGTGTGGTTGCGCCATTACTTCCAAACTAGTCCAAAGAGAAAATTCGTATGATGACTCGAAAAAAAAAGCATAAAATACAGCTTTACCGTCCTCAGTGGTGTAGTGGTCAAGACGCGGCTAGGATAAATCAACGGGACTTTTCAGTCCTATTCGGACAGGACAAACAAAGATAATGAAAAATTCGCGGAAGAAGTTGATGACTAATAGATTTCAACAACAGGTATTTTGTATTCTATTCTTTTTTCTTGTCGCAGGTATCTCTTCTGATTCACTTGGCTGATGAATTCTCAACTGAAGACTTCTGTACAGTCATACTCGAGGGAACAAGTAGTCTAGTAACGTGATTGCCATTTTCTCTGGTGTAAGACAAGTGGTGTTGATATGAATGAGATCACTGAAAGTACTCGAGGGAACAAGTAGTCTAGTAACGTGATTGCCATTTTCTCTGGTGTAAGACAAGTGGTGTTGATATGAATGAGATCACTGAAAGTGCAGAAAAAAATGATCATTTTGCTAGAAATGCAACACCATTTCTTTTTCTTTTTTATTTTCCAAGCAAGATGGTAAAGGGTTTTATTTAGGATCTTCATGAATAATCTGAGAATTCAATTTGGACTCTCAATATCAATTTATGATATTAGGTATGTGATGAATTGGTGATAAACCATTTGATAGACCCATTTGCACTCACACCCTCAGGAGGTTATTGTTATTGGCACTAGGCTTAGTGTGATGAATTGGTGATAAACCATTTGATAGACCCATTTGCACTCACACCCTCAGGAGGTTATTATTATTGGCACTAGGCTTAGTTACTTACCTTTTCTTGATGGGCACTCGAACTCGTAAGTTTTGATTTTTCTCATCTCCTAGCCAGCTTCCCTGTGGAAAATCAGCCTCTGTGTTCAGGGTGACCACAGTATGAGATTTATCAAGTAACAATTGAGCTTCAACTGTGCTGCATGTTGAGGTGCTCAGCTTTTTATCTGACATGAACACAACTGGATTATTGCTGAAACAAGACAGAACTAGAATGAGAATAATTTAATGATTTGCAAGATATTAATAAAAGGCAATCTTGTGGGGAGGGGGGGAACTAAATAAATAAAGGGGCCATGAAATTAGTAGTTACATGTAGAAGCAAATTTACTGTACCTACTTACCTTGTTTTTGTTGCATTCATGACATTTTCAAAGAGAGCTATAAGCTTCTGGAGTTGATTATCAATTTTGTTGAGCTTGGACATACATGCCTTAGTATCATTACTCTTGGATTTTTCTTCTGTCAGACAGACTGTTTTCACTATTTCTTCACATTTCTCGGAGACTGTATTTAGTTGACTTTCTAGTTTGTTTAACCTTTCATCAAGGTTTAACTGAATGGCAAATATTTTCTCATTGATTTCTTGTAAGATATCAAAAGATGAGAGTGAAGGTTTCAATCGCTTGATCTCAAATGACATAATCTGGAAATGAAGAACAGTAGGAGTATAAGTATAAGTAGTGCTTTATTTAGACTGTCAGCTTAGAACAAGTTGTTCCATTATACCAACAGTTTAATAGAGCACCTCTTTATTGATATAATTTTGTTAGGTTACAAAATTATAAAAAAAGTAAGAAAAACATAAACAAATTACAAATTAAAGTTCTGGAAGAGGAGAAAAGTTAGAGAGGAGACAAAAGAAAAGAATAGAATAGAATAGAAGTGATGGGAATGATGATGAGAACATTAACTCACACATTCAAACTGCACAGTTAAGGAAGTTAGGAGGGATTGATAGGAGGGGATGGATAAGGATCAAAGTCAAATGGTTTTGTTGCCAACTGCCTCTGTCATTAAGGTTTTGAAGGCAAAGAAAGAGCAACATTGGAGGATGGAGTAGGGGATAGAGTAACAGAGGATGTGAGGAGTAAGTAGCATAATTGCATAACTATGCACAATAATAATAAATGAAACACACAGCTAGTCAATTCAGCCTAGTTACCTTAGAGGGAATGTAACCCATCTGCCTTGTGAGCACTAGCTGTGGGTTTGATTCCCACCCAGGGCAAACTATCCTAAACAGATCAGGTTTGTTCTTAGAAGGGCTCTGGATTTCTCCAACCCTGTCTTCCTCTCTTTAAATTCCCACCCAGGGCAAACTATCCTAAACAGATCAGGTTTGTTCTTAGAAGGGCTCTGGATTTCTCCAACCCTGTCTTCCTCTCTTTAATTTTGAGTGGATACCTAATACACTTTCCTCTAGCAAACTTCTTCCATACAATTAGGGTACTTTCAGTAGGGTAAAAACAACAAAAGGAGCAAGCTTATGGTGGAATGGGGCTTTGAAAAGTGAACTTACCCTGTATCTTAAAGCTACTGAAAGTAAGCTTTTAACTTTTTTTAGTGAAGAAGTCCAGTGGGTATGACACAGAGGTGTTTGAACAAAACTTGGTACCTGTGCTATACACTTTGAAACAAAAGGTGATCAGATGAGATGATCCACTAATTAGGATATCAGAAATCTTCCTGATCCTTTTTCAATCGAATGATTAAAGAATAACTGCCTGAACGGCCTCCTAAAGTCTTCCAACAGTACACCTGTAAACTTTTCACTTTTCCTCAATAAAAAAATATTCAAATTTCAAAATTTTCCGCTGTATAAAAATCAATAGTTTTTTACTTCCCCAACCGAAAAAAAAAAACATTCAAAAAGCCAAAAGTTGGGGAAAAGTTCAATGTTGCCAGATTGGTCAAATTGTATTACCGTACACTTTTTCCGATTACCGTACATTTTTCCTGAAAAAGAGACTTGACAACACTGGTTTTTGGGTAAACGAAAAAAACTTTTTTTTTGCAAATAGAAAAGACGAAAACTCCAAATTTCCAAAAGGAAAACCAGAAAAAACAAAAGAAAAGATCAAAGTTTTCTCCAGCTTTTCTTATTCCTGAGAATCTTGAGATCTCTTTATTTTCCTGTGTTTCGTTCTCACCCTTTACTTTTCTTCTATTTATAAAATTGACCGGGTTTTAAATCACTTGAGATCTCTTTATTTTCCTGTGTTTCGTTCTCACCCTTTACTTTTCTTCTATTTATAAAATTGACCGGGTTTTAAATCAGTGTGTGTTTTGTGTCTATTCTCAACATGGCTACTAATGGAATCAAAACTTCTCCCCAAGTGAATGCTAGCCAAGGATGGCCTCGCAGGCCTTCTGGTGGAGCTGTGGTGGCCCCTGCAGCCAACCCAAGTGTACCAGGACAGCTCAACTCTAAATTTTACCCACCCTCCAACTCGACTCTGGTCACTGTCAACAGGACCATTAATTTGTAAGTACCTACCTTTGATTGTAAGCCATGCTCTACTACAGGGATTGACAAGAGGTTTTCTAGTAGCTCATAGATAGTCACACAAGTTGAGAGCAATTATTATGGGAACCAAAAATTTATGTTACATTGTAATTTTTTGGTTACCAGAATAAGCAGACATCTACAATACAATAGGAAAAAGAACCTGTGAGTAAAACTATCAGCCCAAAGCCACAAAAAAAAAAAAAAAATTGTTTGTTCAAATTAAAACTGTGTACCAGGACAGCTCAACTCTAAATTTTACCCACCCTCCAACTCGACTCTGGTCACTGTCAACAGGACCATTAATTTGTAAGTACCTTCGATTGTAAGCCATGCTCTACTACAGGGATTGACAAGAAGTTTTCTAGTAGCTCATAGATAGTCACACAAGTTGAGAGCAATTATTATGGGAACCAAAAATTTATGTTACATTGTAATTTTTTGGTTACCAGAATAAGCAAAAATCTACAATACAATAGGAAAAAGAACCTGTGAGTAAAACTATCAGCCCAAAGCCACAAAAAAAAAAGATTGTTTGTTCAAATTAAAACTAATCGCTTTGAGGCCAACTGGTTTTAACAAAATTTTCCGAGTGGATGCCCTTCGCACTCAACCTTCGCTAGGAAATTTGGACTAGTTTACTCTCTGTTTATAGTCCCTTAGCCAGACAACTCTAGCAATAGGCTACTATGATAAAAGTCCATACCTAGGCTGGACTTGAACACACTCCCCTGATTACCACGCGAGCGTTTGGCCACTACGCCAACAGGGCAGTGAAATAGATTTTTTTTTTTTTGGGACTAACAACGGATGCGTTATCGTTCCGGAATCAAAGAGAGACATGATAGGAGTAAGCCAGGCGTTCCGAGAACGAACCTTATTAGGATTAACCTTATTCTTTAGGATTAAGTGCGCATCTAGATTGAGTATTGATTTTCTCTTTTCAGGTATCCCCTTTCAAACTACACATTTGACATCAAGGATCCACTCTTTGAGAAGGACTCCTCAGTTCCTGCCAGATTTCAGAGAATGAGAGATGAATTTGAGAAGATCGGCATGAGAAGAAGTGTTGATGGAGTGCTCTTAGTACACGAGCATGGACTTCCTCATGTTCTCATGCTTCAACTTGGTACAACCTTTTTCAAATTGTAAGTTGTGGTTACCTACCTAAAAAAAAAAAAAATGTCCATTACCTTACCTAGTACTTATTTTGGTGAAACAGGAGCATTTATGAAATATATCTCAAATCTACTAGTCTTAGTTCAAGTATTTTACAAAGGAAATAATATGCTCAAATATTTTATTTTTACAGACCTGGAGGAGAATTGAATCAAGGAGAAGATGAAATTGAAGGATTGAAAAGATTGCTGTCTGATGTAAGTTTGTGTTAATGATACCTATGTAAGTAGTGGAACTTATTAGGGATCAGAACATATATCTTGAAGAAGTTATAAATTGTGTAATTAATTGAGTTTAGTAAGACTTGCTTTTAAAGACAGTCAGGACTGCTTAAAAACAATTACCTATAAGTTTTTTGATGATTTATTTGCAACTGTTCCTATTTTTAGACACTTGGCAGACGAGATGGTGTGAAACAAGAATGGATTGTAGAAGATACAATTGGTAATTGGTGGCGGCCCAACTTTGAGCCTCCCCAATATCCTTATGTACCAGTGCACATCACAAGTCCAAAAGAGCACAGAAGGCTGTTCCTAGTCCAGTTGCCTGAAAGGGGTAAGCTCTCTTACCAAGTTTATACTGAATACAATATGCATGTTTTAGTCATATGATACAAGAACTTGGTACTTGTTCATTTTACCTTGTGTAATTCAATGAGTAAGTTACCTTTTATTTGGTATCTTTGGTGATATCTCCAAAAGATACAACTTCCTCTGGTAAGTTCAATCGAAAATTAAGAAAATCAATTTGGTGTGTGTACAAGTTCTACGGAACGCGAACTAGTAAGTCTGCCTTAAGAAAAGCGAGATGGTGGTCACATAAATAATTTTCAGCTGTGGGGAAAGCACAGTGCTTACCTAAAGTTCTAAAAGAAAAGTTTCCAATCTACAAGCCACTAAGTAACTTAAAAACTCTAGATCACTGTTATTTGTGGATACATGATCAGAACGATGTTGATATTAAATTTAAGCTTCTACCCCCCAGTGTAACTACGTACTCAGTTGTATTCTTTGGTTTCAGCGTTCTTTGCAGTCCCCAAGAACTACAAGCTAGTGGCTGCACCTCTGGTTGAACTCTATGACAATTCGCAGGGCTATGGTCCCATCATTTCCTCACTACCTCAAGCCTTGTGCAGGTAAATACTATAATTAACCTCCCTTGATAATGTAGACGTTAAAGCGTTAAGACTCGCCTGGTAAGCTTGTAAAAGATGGTATAGCCAGCCTTGTTAGCTTGGTTGGTAACGCGTCTGCCTTATAAGCCCTAGGCCGCGGGTTCGATTCCCGCCCGGGGCGGATGTTATCCTGAACGGATAATGTTGATTATCGGAACGTCTGGCTTTCTCCTATCCTGTAGACGTTAAAGCGTTAAGACTCGCCTGGTAAGCTTGTAAAAGATGGTATAGCCAGGCTTGTTAGCTTGGTTGGTAACGCGTCTGCCTTGTAAGCCCTAGGCCGCGGGTTCGATTCCCGCCCGGGGCGGATGTTATCCTGAACGGATAATGTTGATTCTCGGAACGTCTGGCTTTCTCCTATCCTGTCCTCTCTTCAATTTCGGGACGATAAGACCTCAGTAGTTAGTTCCTCTATCAAATCTCTTAAGAAAAAAAAACGATACAGTCAAGTTACAG
Source organism: Diaphorina citri (assembly GCF_000475195.1). Taxonomy (NCBI): domain Eukaryota; kingdom Metazoa; phylum Arthropoda; class Insecta; order Hemiptera; family Psyllidae; genus Diaphorina; species Diaphorina citri. Next base: position 16,461 of record NW_007381315.1, on the reverse strand, counting down.
AAGATTACGTATTTTGTTCTTTCCAGGTTCAATATGGTTTACATGTAAGCAGTGCGCGATGCTTGGAGATTTACATTATGAATTCTTTCCTCCCAGTCCAGAGTTACTCTCTCAATTCAGACACGTTTGGAAGGAATGTCTTTTCCCCCTTGTAAAGAAATACCTTTAAATTGTACAAAAAATTGCTAGTGTTTATTCCTTTTAATTTAATTGCCTGGTACCATTTATAAATACTTGCCTAACCGATACTTTTTTATGGATCTCATATAGCCCTATGACTGCTAAGGTTTTTAGTCACGGGGCTTTTACCCTCCATTGACATATAAATTTTAGTATAAAGTGGGTGACAAGCTACCCACTTTATATTAACCTCACCGAGCGTGAGTGGGGTTTTCTGGAAAAGCCAGCAAAACGTGACGAAAGTGGGTGACAAGCTACCCACTTTATATTAACCTCACCGAGCGTGAGTGGGGTTTTCTGGAAAAGCCAGCAAAACGTGACGGTCACTGTCACCCATCCAGATATGTACGAACCAACGTTTGCTTAACTTCAGTGAGCTAACTGGTGCATTCAACGTGCTATCGCCGCTGGCTAATCCTTCCTGATCATAGTTGTTTTTTGGAGGTGGAAAAAATACTCCTCTCTGATTGGATAAGATAACGGTTGGGTAGGTGACGGTGTTTAGATTGACTTCTTTTTATTGACAGTAGACTGACGTACAGTTTTAATTCGTTGCTCTAATAAACAGCAGTTGCCAGCAGGCACTTTTTATGAGTATGAATTGGAGGTGTTTTTACTTTCTTTCGCCTTATCCAGGAACAAAATCCCAACGCCAAACCCAACAGGACCTAAATAAAGCAGCAACTTCCTCTTGCCTTTGTGAATTTACAACTTCCTCCTTCCTTTGTACATTTCTGTCCCATTTTTCCAACTTGCATTACTTTTTTTAGTCCTTGTTTTCTTCTAAGAGAGGAAACTGAGAACTATATTTTTTTACATCTATTTGCTCAAGACAATCTGACACTCATACCTCCTACCTTAATTCATTCAGAACTAAAATAAAGCAGAGTTCTGTAAGAGGGAGGGTGTGGGTTCAAATCCCCATCAAGGCATGGATTTTTATCCACAAGGTTTGCTGGCTTATTGTTTCAAGAGTTCAAGTGCTAATAAAAACAAAGCAAACTAATACAAGTTTAATGAAAATATTGTTTTATTAAATTTTACAAGGGTGAAATATTTATAAAACTAAAATTAATTATTGTGTTTGGTTATGATCTTCCTATTTTCCTACACTAGTGAGAAAAAGAAAGATCACAACAATTTCAACAAGAGCAAGACTTTGGATTTTCATGTCAGCATAGGGATAAAGGAATTATTTATTTTGACAGAGAGCTCTATATTTATGTTCTTGACCTTTTTAGCGCCGGGAGGCCCGCGAACGTCAAGAGTTCGAAGCGTTGCTCGGCCTTAATTAATAACTAGTGGTTGACCCGTCCTTTGTACGCGACCACCACACACATGCACCACACACACCCATCACACACACACATACGGTCGCGCTACGCGCTCCCTGATATGTCCCACAGTGCAGCATAATAGGCATAACTTTGAACCGCTGCCATTTTGAATCAGGATGGAATGTGACAATTTTAAGTAGCCTATGTCACCCCGAGTACTCTTCTTAACAACCACAAAAAAATTCATCAAAATCGGCGAGCCGTTTTCTCGCGAAAAGAGGACAACCAAAGGTCCATTTATTTAGCGTAACAGACAGACAGAAATTTTTCTAATGTGATTTTTGGAATCGGGGATGCATAAGGAGTAAGAATACTTAGAAATTTTACGATTCTAAGCAATGTACAGACAAATCTACAATTTCATTTATATATATGTTAACACGAATGCCTATTCCCAAACATCTTTTGAATAGGTCAGGGAAAAGCAGACATTTTTAGGGGGAAGCTAAAATGAAACTTTTTTCATTGGTAAAATCTTGCTTGTTCGGTCTTATTTACAAACAGTTACAAAAACATCTGTACAAATTAAAATGTCTTATGATCTGGTAGACTTAATTAACTTTGGACCAAAAATCTTAATTTCGATTACCTGCATGGGGAAAAATGTTTGTTTTTAACCATGTGAAAAGTGAATTAGGCACTCGAACAAGTTGAAATAAGGTTGAAGGAAAAGAGTAAAATGGATTTCTTCCCGAATTTGATTTGAGTGGTGGAAGAGAAAAAGAGCAAATAAAAATATTACTTAAATTTAACCTGAAAAGATTTCCCACTTTGCTCCTCGAGTGAGAATTACTTTTTTTTAAATACCGAAAGTATTTCAACTAATCAAGTATATAGGTCGATTACCTTGAACCCAAGTGAGAAGAAAAATGAATTTCCAGGTCAAGTTCCAACCCTAGTGAGTTAAAGAGTTAAACCATGTAAAATTTTTGCACCGCCATACACTTGTTATTTCTTGATTTACATAATTTAAAACAAATCTGTACGATCCAATTTAAATTCATTGACATCAAATTTCCAAGATTTTTTTTTTTTTTCAATTGAAGTAGACGAATTATGTACAATTAATTCAATGTTAACTTACACTAAAAAAATATAAATAAAATAAATAGCATCTATACTATTATTAATAGATTGATTTATACAACACAGTAGCCATGTTTTCATCACTTAGATCCCAAAGCCGGGCCCTGAAGTAATGTCCAATATATCTAAGGTGGTCTTGAAAAAATCTAAAACTCGATTTCTAGCTGGGAAAAATCTGGGGAATCCCTTCCGTAGGACAAATACTGATTTTGTAACCAGGAATCGGTCTCGCAAAACAATTCTAAACTATAGTTAACTTTCCCTATTTTGTTGGGTGTTGGATTCTTATACCTACTACCTATCGTAGAATAAATACTGGGATTTTGTCAGTAGGAATCGGTCTGTCTTCAACTACTCGTGGATACCTTTGGAAAATTCTTTACTTCCCTAAAATAAATTACTCTTTTACTTTCTATGTAGGACAGTCTACATATTATGACTATGTTCACAGTGGACTTTTTTACGATTTCTTTCAGTCCTTTGTAATAGTTCTGGGATATTTGTTTAGCTTTTTTCTTAGATTTTCCACGAAAATATTAAGAGCACTAACTTCAAATGAATCTGTTAAAATGATGAATCCTCCAAAACAGTTTAATTTGATGAAAATCCAAGAAAATGTCATCGCCGGTGATAATATTTTGTACCTACTTCTTGTATTTTATAAAATTAATCCGTACCCTATATTGTACAGGGCTAAATCTTATTGTGTTGCATGTACAAAGTAGAGGTAGGAAGCAAATATATAGGGAGCCAAGTATCTCATGTGTAAAGTTATCTTGAGTGGTTTTGATCTGTCGCCCTATATTGTACAGGGCTAAATCTTATTGTGTTGCATGTACAAAGTAGAGGTAGGAAGCAAATATATAGGGAGCCAAGTATCTCATGAGTAAAGTTATCTTGAGTGGTTTTGATCTGTCAAATTCTTTAAATTAGTGTTCAGTTACACACCAGAATTAAATAGAGGTGAGTGCTCTGTACGTGCAACACAAAGGAATTAATATGTTCTCTCTATAGAAATTATGTGACAAGTCTTCCTGATTTATTGTACAGTAGTGACAATGGTACCTCTAAACTAATACACTTGAAAAGGTACCCATTTAAGGTTATGAAAGCAGAGCGAGCATCTTTTAAAACAGCAAAGTCTTCCTGATTTATTGTACAGTAGTGACAATGGTACCTCTAAACTAATACACTTGAAAAGGTACCCATTTAAGGTTATGAAAGCACAGCGAGCATCTTTTAAAACAGCCAAATAATAGGTACCATTGAATCTACACACGTACTTTATAAAAAATATAAACTATTATCCTATAATGTAAAGTCAGTGGACTCTACATTTTATCCATACTGTGTATCTCTGTAAAATTGTTACCATTAGAAATAATGTACAGATATTATTGTATGAATGTGTCTGAGGTAGATCCAAGACCCTGAGTTTCAACCGGTGGTAAGTTCAATCGAAAATTAAGAAAATCAATTTGGTGTGTGTACAAGTTCTACGGAACGCGAACTAGTAAGTCTGCCTTAAGAAAAACGAGATGGTGGTCACATAAATAATTTTCAGCTGTGGGGAAAGCACAGTGCTTACCTAAAGTTCTAAAAAGAAAAGTTTCCAATCTACAAGCCACTAAGTAACTTAAAAACTCTAGATCACTGTTATTTGTGGATACATGATACGAAGAAAAATGACATTAAACCATAAATAAATAAGCATGATCATTACCTTCAAGTCTATTTCTTGCTAGGTACGGGCGTAATCTTGACTTTGTTGTTGTTAGAGGAGGAGGTGGAGGAAGAAGAAGAGGCAGTGGGGCGAGGGGGCTGAGGGATAATCGTGATCTCGTCATTGATCTTCAACGGCTTCAACATGGGATCCGTGCTCTGGCCCTGGAAAACAAAAGGGTTAATCCTCAGTAATTTCTTGTATAGCAATGACAGCCTATTGGAAATAATCAGCGATTAATCGATTGTATTGTCCCAATGACAGCATTGAAAAATGACGTACCTCCCTTAGAAAAAACAAAAAAAAGTACCAAGGAACGCATGAGCCATTCCACCGATATCAGGACATGAGGTGCACAATAGGACTGCCTGGAAGAGACTGACAGGAAACGCCGACCCTATTTAATTAGGAAAAGTCTAAGAAGAAGAAGAAGAAGAAGAAGAAGAAGAAGAAGAAGAAGAAGAAGAAGAAGAAGAAGAACAAGATTTTTACAAGATCAACTTATTGTTTCATTACGAATTTCATCAGCAAATGCCTTCTTAAAATTAAATTTATCCCAAGGGCAAGGAAAACCTAGACCTTTGACAAATGGAGTGTGCCTGAAGGCATGTTTAGTCTTTAGTCGCCTCCCTTAGAAAAAAAAAAAAAAAGTACCAAGGAACGCATGAGCCATTCCACCGATATCAGGACATAAGGTGCACAATAGGACTGCCTGGAAGAGACTGACAAGAAACGCCGACCCTATTTAATTAGGAAAAGTCTAAGAAGAAGAAAAAGATTTTTACAAGATCAACTTATTGTTTCATTACGAATTTCATCAGTAAATGCCTTCTTAAAATTAAATTTATCCCAAGGGCAAGGAAAACCTAGACCCTTGACAAATGGAGTGTGCCTGAAGGCATGTTTAGTCTTTAGTCAAACGAAAAAAGGGTTCAAGTTTTCGGCGATTCGATTCCATTCTAAGGATAAGGATTAGAGCTCACCTGAGGTTTCTTGTCTGTGGCAGGACGTCTGGGTGCCACACTATGGGCAGAGTACACGTGGTTCTCAAACTGACGGTACATGCCGAATGTAGCAGTACACACCGTACACTTGTAAGAGAGATGTGCCGGCTTCAGTGACATGTTGTGGTCCCGCGCCACGTGGTTCAGGAGCTTCCATTGGTACACCTGTTGTACAAGAATAAATAAATCCTAAGTAATCAAGGAATTTATTTGGAGTCCTATATCACACTTTTACAATTCCATATTTGGATCTAATTCATGCGGCGTTGTTGTTGTTGTTGTTGTTTTTTTTACGATCCTACGATGATCCTACGTTCAAAGTTCCTATTCTCACTTTCCACTCTTTCTCTCAGGGCTAACTTCTTTAGCCGGACCCGTCCTTGACCCGGTAGCCCTTGCACACTTCTAACAGATGTCTGGGGGGTTTTTTTTTTTTTTTTTTTTTTTTTTTTTTTTTTTCGATTTCTCTCCCTCTGTCTGTCAATGATCCTACGTTCAAAGTTCCTATTCTCACTTTCCACTCTTTCTCTTACTCTCAGGGCTAACTTCTTTAACCGGGCCCGTCCTTGACCCGGTAGCCCTTGCACACTTCCCACAGATGTCTAGCGTTTTGTGGCAGACTGGTTTCCGAGGTCTTAATGGCCTACAATAATGCTATATGTTTGGTGTGTAACACAAAAAAGGCCCACAATAACACAATAATCACCTATCTCTATCCTTTTATTATTTTTCTTCCTCTATTTAACTTTATTTCACCCTAACTTCCTAACTTGTAACGATTGACTGTTATTCTACATTATTATTTTATTATTAATAATAGTATTTCTACCTATCATTATTTTTTTATTATTATTATTAATTATTATTTAAGCAAGGTTTTTATTTGTAATTTGTGAAATTATTCTGTACCAAATACATAAGACCTTGTTTAGACTGCGAGAGCAAAGAGACTTTTCAGTCTCATTTCGGCAGTGAAAACAGGGTATATTCTATTCTATTCTGTATGAACATAAAACAAACTTACCCGTCCACACACGGGGCACCGGCCGCCATCCTTGCCCTTGTTGGCCGCCTCCTGCATAGATGACGTCACGAGGCCATGCGACCCCAGCAGATGTCGCTCCAAACCTTGATCTGTGAAGAAGCGGAACTGACACTTCTGACAGTTGAGCGGCGGCCGATTGTAGATCATCTTCGGATGGATCTTCACCTTGTGGATCCATTGCATGTGGTTGCGAAGTTGCTCCAAGTCCTGAGTGGGAAGAGACAGAAATAATCTCCATTATTCAAGAGTCTTTTGGTCTACATTTTATAAAGAACCTCTCTGCAAAGTTTAAAACTAAAGTCCTGAGAAGAGTGAACATTTTATTTCGAGCTTTTTCAAAACTAAAATCTTGAATAGCGGCCGAACCGTACATTTCTCGAGGTTGGTCCCAAGGAGACTTTTGATCTTCATTTTATAAAGAACCTCTCTGCAAAGTTTGATTGACTTGGGCCGAAAACCAAAGTTATTGAGCCTTCTAAAGTTTACTGAACCATGTCTGGCTGGGGGACGTTAGACAGGGAGTAGACCAGCTTAGTCAGGCTGGGGGATTTCAAACAGGGAGTATAACAGCCTGAATTTCCCTTGCTAAAGAAATAGCAAAGGGCAGCCACTCGTAGAATTTGTAGCCAAAACCAAATGTCAGCCCAAAGGCACGGGAAAAGGCGAAGAAAAATGACATTAAACCATAAATAAATAAGCATGATCATTACCTTCAAGTCTATTTCTTGCTAGGTACGGGCGTAATCTTGACTTTGTTGTTGTTAGAGGAGGAGGTGGAGGAAGAAGAAGAGGCAGTGGGGCGAGGGGGCTGAGGGATAATCGTGATCTCGTCATTGATCTTCAACGGCTTCAACATGGGATCCGTGCTCTGGCCCTGGAAAACAAAAGGGTTAATCCTCAGTAATTTCTTGTATAGCAATGACAGCCTATTGGAAATAATCAGCGATTAATCGATTGTATTGTCCCAATGACAGCATTGAAAAATGACGTACCTCCCTTAGAAAAAACAAAAAAAAGTACCAAGGAACGCATGAGCCATTCCACCGATATCAGGACATGAGGTGCACAATAGGACTGCCTGGAAGAGACTGACAGGAAACGCCGACCCTATTTAATTAGGAAAAGTCTAAGAAGAAGAAGAAGAAGAAGAAGAAGAAGAAGAAGAAGAAGAAGAAGAAGAAGAAGAAGAACAAGATTTTTACAAGATCAACTTATTGTTTCATTACGAATTTCATCAGCAAATGCCTTCTTAAAATTAAATTTATCCCAAGGGCAAGGAAAACCTAGACCTTTGACAAATGGAGTGTGCCTGAAGGCATGTTTAGTCTTTAGTCGAACGAAAAAAGGGTTCAAGTTTTCGGCGATTCGATTCCATTCTAAGGATAAGGATTAGAGCTCACCTGAGGTTTCTTGTCTGTGGCAGGACGTCTGGGTGCCACACTATGGGCAGAGTACACGTGGTTCTCAAACTGACGGTACATGCCGAATGTAGCAGTACACACCGTACACTTGTAAGAGAGATGTGCCGGCTTCAGTGACATGTTGTGGTCCCGCGCCACGTGGTTCAGGAGCTTCCATTGGTACACCTGTTGTACAAGAATAAATAAATCCTAAGTAATCAAGGAATTTATTTGGAGTCCTATATCACACTTTTACAATTCCATATTTGGATCTAATTCGTGCGGCGTTGTTGTTTGGGTTTGTATATCGTAATAAACAAATCCGGTAATTCTGGAGCCTTTAGGTCCAGACGGTGTTTTGCGATCCTGTAGACAAATCTTTCACACGTTCCCGATGGCCCAGTTCCTGCCCAGGCCGATTTCTCATCATCGGGACTCTCTTTCTCACCTTTCACTCTTATCCTGAACCTGCATATCCACTAAGTAGCCATCCCTAGCATTTTTTTTTGGTTGTGTTGTTG
>NW_007381315.1:0-2763 GCF_000475195.1 Diaphorina citri | reverse complement strand
AACAAAAAAGAAAATTCGTGAAATTTGGCAAGAATATAGTAGGCTAAAGTAGGGGGGGAGGAGCGGAGAGGCTCGAAAGGATGTGAATTAGGGTTCGTAGGCAGGGGGGGGATAACTTGATACGTTAAGTGATTGCGTTATATTTCATGGAGACCAATGAAATGCTTAAAAATAAACATACTCTGTATTCCAAGATCGATTGTATGGGCTGCCTGTGTACTAAAAAAGGCTGTGCTGGTTCACCCTTGCCGGAAAAATAAAAGGTAAAGACATATGAAACATAGAGAGGAACAACTGGATAATGCCGAAAAAATATTTTGCCGAATTATTAGAAGGAAGAAGTAGAGACAGGTATTTATTTTGGATTTCGTGTATCCCGCTCTCTTTTATTATACAGTATGCAACCGTTTCTCTGCTCTTTTTGTCAAGAGACCTGAAGCGGAGAAACTGAGGGCGACCTAACGTTCAGGAGCGAATAAAAGGACTAAACATGCGCGACATACTGGCCGACTAGTTTCTAGACCATCCGAGACGAAGCTTGCAACTGACGTGTGCATATAGTGTAGCAGTAAGAGCAATACAAAGTTATCTTTCTATTTTAATCTTGATTACAAACCAAGTAAGTGGTAGGATGTATTTGGACAGATGACTTCTACTTTCTTCTTCTCGTACTCGTACTTATAAATAGACAGAAATTATGGTCCCAATGAACACGTCCCATACACTATTGGGTAGTTTCAAACAGCTAACTCCATATTTTGACGCACTCATGTAACATTCTGAAACGAGCTAGACTGAATTGATTGGATATCGAGTTCAGGTATTTGTAATGTTAACGATACACTCTATGGCATATGGGGTTTGGTATCCACAGACTTATAACTCTGGGATATGAAACTAGTTATTAGTTGTAACTCGGTCTTGTTATATGAGGTTTTTTTTTTTATTTATTCTTTTCGATTCAACTTTATTATTTGTTTCCATTATAAGTGAGACATTTTCTATTATATAAATAAATACATTTGTTTGGGTGTGGGGGAGGAAATCCTTCTATCAAACGGTCTTTTTTGCTTTCCTTATCCTAATCCTTTAGGATGGGAAAGGTAAGTAAATTGTATATTCCTTTAAACTTGTTATATTTTGTTAGGATAATTGTTAATATTTCTATGTTAGGAAAATGACATAATAATCAATTCCTTTGCATTAGTAAACAACAACAACAATAACAAAAACAACAACATATTTTGTATTTTAAATGTACAGGGCCCGTCTGGAGTTAGAGAACGGAGATGAAGAGGAGAGGTTTGCTGCCGTAGTCAGACCTTCTGGAGATAATGGACCTCCTGCTTCTGCATCCTCGGCACCGGCCGAGAATGGAAAATATGTTCCTCCCGCCAAGCGAAACCACGCACCTGCAGGTGAGATTGATCAAATTCTTTGTGGTAAAGCAGAGCTTTTTCACAACTTTTGTGGATATCGCAACGTTACTAAGTGCCTCCTTTGTAATGTATTCAATTTCCATATTTCAATAATCTTTTTACACTGGTAATGTCGCCACTGGTCGCTACTCCAATCAAGTAGCTACTCAATTGTCCTCACGAGGCTGAGTGCACCCCGAACTCCAAGCACAGCCTTGTGTGATACCCACTCGGCCACGGAGGTTGCTTATCAGTCTTTATATCCTGCTCCTTGGACTTGGAAATAATGGGTTTTTTTTTATTACAACTCGAACCTCTCTGCAAAGTTTGGGCCGAAAACTAAAATCCTGAAAATAGTGAACATTTTCGAGCTTTTTCAAAATTAAATACCGGCCGAGCCGTACATTTCTCGAGGTTGGTCCCGAGGAGACTTTTGATCTTCATTTTATAAAGAACCTCTCTGCAAAGTTTGATTGACTTGGGCCGAAAACCAAAGTCCTAAGAAGAGTGAACAATTTTGAGCTTTTTCAAAACTAACGTCCTGAATAGCGGCCGAGCCGAACATTTCTCGAGGTTGGTCCCGAGGAGACTTTTGATCTTCATTTTATAAAGAACCTCTCTGCAAAGTTTGATTGACTTGGGCCGAAAACCAAAGTCCTAAGAAGAGTGAACAATTTTGAGCTTTTTCAAAACTAACGTCTTGAATAGCGGCCGAGCCGTACATTTCTCGAGGTTGGTCCCGAGGAGACTTTTGATCTTCATTTTATAAAGAACCTCTCTGCAAAGTTTGATTGACTTGGGCCGAAAACCAAAGTCCTAAGAAGAGTGAACAATTTTGAGCTTTTTCAAAACTAACGTCTTGAATAGCGGCCGAGCCGTACATTTCTCGAGGTTGGTCCCGAGGAGACTTTTGATCTTCATTTTATAAAGAACCTCTCTGCAAAGTTTGATTGACTTGGGCCGAAAACCAAAGTCCTAAGAAGAGTGAACAATTTTGAGCTTTTTCAAAACTAACGTCTTGAATAGCGGCCGCGCCGTACATTTCTCGAGGTTGGTCCCGAGGAGACTTTTGACCTACATTTTATAAAGACCCTCTCTGCAAAGTTTGATTAACTGGGCCAAAAACTAAAGTCCTAAAAACTACAGAACCATTGTAACTGGGTTGAATGGTAGAGATTGCCTCAGGCAATAATTTCGCTCTTTGTAATTCCTTGTATTTGTGTACATTAAATTACAACCAAAAGAGAGTCTAAATAAACAAATAACCTACCTTAATATAGCCGTCGCATATCTCACAAATGACGAACGTATTCTTCCCCCCGGCCCCGCCAGCAGCTTGCGGTCT
>NW_007381314.1:24029-35340 GCF_000475195.1 Diaphorina citri | reverse complement strand
CTTCGAAATTTTCCTTCCACTGGTTTTCCATTTACTCGAATGTCACCGTCTATAATACAATCATCTGTGGAAATAAAGAAAAGATCATAATGGTTCGAAATCTAAGAGAGAAGGAGGCTGGGATAGGAGAAAGCCAGCCATTCCGAGAACGAACCTTATCTGTTTGGGATAAAGATCGCCCGGGACGGAAATTGGATCCGCGACCTAGCGCTTAAAAGGCAGACTTGCTACCTTCCTAGCTAACTAGGCTGGCGTAATTTTTAGCAAAAGCTGTAGCACACTAAATGCCAGTTTTTCCAAGTAATATAGATTATCGTAAACCAGAATGGCTTTTTTCTGAAAAGCAGAAAGAAAAAAACTTGATCAATTTGACATTCTTTGTAAAGTTCTGTAGGTAGATCAAACCTTTGGAATTAAACCGCATACCCATTCAGTAGATAGGTATGTCGGTAGTTACAATTTTATGTACAGAACATAAAAATGCACATCCTCCACACAACCACAGAATTAACTGATATGATCCCAAATTATTTAATGAATAATATAAAAGACTGAAACTGAATAATATGGTTACAAAACTTACATCTTTCTGCTGTTGAAATCTGCAAGGAACTGCAACAGAAGGAATAAAAAATATAGGTTTACCAAGCGCTTACCTGGAAGTCTCTGGGATAAAGCTGCCAGCAATGTACTCTTCCCGGCACCACTGTGGAAAGAACAAACAGAACATGATATGTATATATAGGTAGGTACCTAGGTAGTTAAACCTGAGGAAGTACTTTGCAGTCCCAGGGGGAAAAAAAGGTAGTTAGATGCTCAAGTAGACCAACATCTCAGAGTGGTTTTATGAGTAGGTATAATTAATTAATTATACATGGGTTTAAAGCTCTTTGTACCTGCCTGGAATGGAAGTACCTACATACTTACCTGGCTCCCATTATTGCCACCAGAGTTCCAGAAAGAGCAGCACCAGTCACTAGAACAAAAGAAACAATTAGGTAGATAGAATTGAAGAGATCATTTATGTTGCCACATGGAAAGACAAAAAATACTCTTATTTGAATGGAACCAAAATATCTAGGTAATATTACATATTAGTTTGTGGTGGATGTGCCAAAACTCCCAGTATTTGAATTGAACCAAAATAATATTACATATTAAGGTGGTATGTACGGGGACTTACCATTATTGACGATCCTCTTGTACGAAGTTTTGGTTGTTCTGAAGAAACTTTCCTTCTTCTGAGGGGCATACACACATAGCTCTCTCCATGTTAGGTTTACTCCTTCCGTGTAGTCACCAAACTCACTGTTGGTAAGTAGGCTCTGAAAAGGATGTTCGGTTTGAGGAATCTTTAGGTATACACTGTGTATAATGTACACCCAATATAACAATTAGAGCAGGTAAGACTAATTTTATTTGAATTTTAGGAGGTAGGTAACCAAAATAGAAAGTAAAAATGTCTATCTTAAGGATTCATATTTACGCCTTAAGGTTTCTACACGTTATTTTTCATTATTATTCAATCTTAAGATATCTGGGATAAAGTAGACAATATTCCACGTCTTTTGGTTAAAGTATCAATTTTTTATCTTTAATACAGACCATTTAAAAGGCATGGGCGAATAAATGGATCAAAAGTTTAGCCATGTTCCTAATGTTCGCCCCATGGGCGAACAATTGGAACTCCCTATAAAATCATGGTTCCTATTATTGGCCCATGGCGTTTTTCTCGTTTCTATTCCAATAAGAAGCGATTAAAAGCTTTAGGGGTGAACATTATAAAAAAAATACCTTTACTTTGAGGTTTTTGTACAATTTAATGATGTAAATACCTAACACATAATTGGTTATTTACCTATGACTTGTGATAAAAAAAGCCGTATCAACTGCTTGTAGAAATATTTTAGATAATATTTTCGGCAGCTTTATATTTAATATAAATAATTATCAATATAAATAATAATAATAATAATAATAATAATAATAATAATAATAATAATAATAATAATATTTATCTATTATCTCTTGTAAATTAAAAAAAAAATCTGATAATTTGATACCTCGTGCACAGGAGGATTTAAATAATTGGGTACCTACCTAAAACTTACCTAATAAGGTAGAAGGCACTCGGGTCCCTCTACTGTACGCGTATTCTCTTGTTATTATTGTTGTAACTATTGTTGACAATTCTCTTCTAGTTAAGTCAAAGTTTAGTCAGGAGGCTTTTGGGTTCTTACCTCAGAAAAGTCCACGTTAGGCACCTCCTCATTGTTCTTGAAGAGGATGACAGTTTTGGACGTTGATGCTGTTTGATCCATTATTACAAGCAGGTTGACTGTAGCATACACCTGTACACTATCTACTATCTCAATTTGAATAGATAAGGAGCTGGTCGCGTTTTCACGATCATTTGCTTACATTGGGATTGAGATAGTTTGGACCTTGGATCGTGCACAGGGACTTTCCGTGGCAAAATTGAGAGCCTATAGATAACAAAACTGAGTATCCAAGTATGACAAAACTGAATATCTAAAGCTAAACGAATGTTCTGTGTACTCACTGCAATTCTACTAAAATTATATTTTAAAAGGACTCGAAAAATACCTATGTCCATAAAGGAATTCAGTCAGTAAGAACTGTTAATAAGTAAATACCAAATTTTCAGGCAGACCAAAAATGGTATTTTTTGTCATCGCCATTGAAATCGTCCCTGGAATTAATGTGATAAAAAGCGTTGTTGGTAAATTGTACTCACTGAATACTACTGGTTTGTCCTAAACAATTCATGCTTAATTATAATATCATTCCATCTACATACCTATTTAGGTGGAAGTAGACCTACCTATCTACCAGCACACATAGAGAATGAGATATCTGATACACTCTGTTGTAGAAAAACCTATTAAACAAGCCTATATGCATTAAAAAATAAAGAATATCTGAGATAGGACTTTACTGTTATAACTCCTTCAATTGAATAGGTAAATAAATGGCTTTAAAAAATCTATGTACTAGGAACAATCGGAAAATAATTTAAAAAGCTCCGGTAACTTTCACAAGTCAACTTTTCACTCAAAATTTCACGACTATCACTAACAGGAATGCAAATTGAACTGAGCGCTGACATACAACTTTAGGAGCGGTAAATGAACACTGTGAGCGGTGAGAATTGCACGTAGAAGTCCTAGCAATTCATCAGAAAGTTTGAGAACAAGGGTTTCAGATTTCAGCACTCCTAGTAACTCACCAGAAAGCTCCGTGTTCAGTAGTATCGGGTGACAATGTTATTGAGAAGATGTGAATATCGTGTGTCGGTTCACAAACTTGGAGTAATGAACCCCCAATGAATAACGAGGGCATGATGCTCTTTTTGAAGGGAACCTTACTATCTTCTTCATCTTTTTTTTTTTCGCCTTTTCTCGTGTACAGATGGGGTCGGCGTTTTTCGTCAGCCTCTCAATCAGGCCTATTTAGGGTCATCGCTTTGGGCTGACATTTGGTTTTGGTTACCTTTCCTACCATAGTAAGTTAGTTAGGGGTTTCCTTACTATGTTGGGTACCTCATTGAATTTGTTTTTGGGGTAATGATCAAATTCGAAAGTTTATGAACCACTGCTATTTTTGTGGTTACATAACACGCGACACGAGGGATCGATTCCCGGGATGAAATCAATATGTTCACCTCTCAGTGCTTTATTAGGATTTGCATTACATGTCAAACAAGATCACTTGATCAAGATCAAAATCATATTGGGTCATTTGACCTTATAGGTAGGTATGTGCTTCTTAAGTATTTCAATACGATATTTTGTTATGTTTGTAGTAATGAAGACATAGGTTCCTGTAAAATGATCACTAAACTTGGCTACCTAGTTGTTTCAGTGCAATTAAATTTAAATCAGCAGGTATTACTATGTGTAAATGATTTCATATTGATTTATTATAAAATTGCTACCTTCTATTGAAGTAAATCATCCTAGCTTTCTTTCCTCTCTGATTTCAATCTCCTACGAGGTAAATCAAGTTTCAAGTTCCTAGTTAAGTAAGTAAGGTACCTTACTTACTAGAAACTTACGTTCTAATTCTGTCATAACCAAGTCTAAATTATTGCGTACGTGAAATTCATTCTTGGATTCAATTCAAGAACAACTTTTTGCATTTATTTCTGACGTACGGGATTACAAGTAATATCTACTGTTGAATCTCCAATTTGAAACACATAAATCTCCGTTATTATTAGACCTGTGCCTACACCGTCCCCATATCCAATAACCTGATGTTCGAAAATTTCCCTGAGTACAAAAAAAGGACAGTCTCGCGGATTTATATGATCTTGCAGGGAAACGAAAGCAAGGGAATCGAAGAGAAAAACATTTTAGTTACTGGGCCTGATGAATGACAATTCGATAATAATAGGTGTCAGTGTCACTACATAAGGCAAAACTGGCCATACACTATTCTCGGGAATAAATAATATTCTGAACACATCTCTTCGCGTGTAATCACATTCTAGACATGCAATGCACAAGTTATGATACAGGAATCCTGTTATCGAGTACCTGAGTTGTCTTCATTTGTCAGCCAAATCTAGTCGCTGATAGTCGAATCATAAATCTCGTGTTAGATATCGAACCAATCCGAAGAAATTACGACAAGTTCAAAGTTATTCAAGTTCGACATATTTGGCTGGACAAAAGTATTATACTTGGATCTAATAAAGCTATCGAATAGAAAAAGGCTATACATGGATGAAATGATGATTAAAGTAATAAATCTATGTCAGACAGAGAGGTACAGGTAATTGTGCACAGGTATACAGGTAATTGTGTACTTCAGTAACCGTTTGATAATTTTTAGGATAAAAAAATCTTGTACGACCACAGTTAACAGTAGAAATACAATAAACCGTGTCAGACAGAGAGGTACAGGTAATTGTGCACAGGTATACAGGTAATTGTGTACTTCAGTAACCGTTTGATAATTTTTAGGATAAAAAATCTTGTACGACCACAGTTAACAGTAGAAATACAATAAACCGCAAAATCTAGGAGAAAACTCGTGACATTGGGAATTAAGTATTTACTTATACCTACATTTTAGGGTTGTACTTGTACCTATTCCAAGTCTAGGAATTTAGAAAATCTAGGAGAAAACTCGTGACATTGGGAATTAAGTATTTACTTATACCTACATTTTAGGGTTGTACCTATCTACCTACTTATGTGTACTATACTTCTACTAACGTGGGCAGTGGGCACGAATACTTTTATACGTGGGCACGTCTAATAATAGATACCTACCTACAATAAACCGTTTCTTTAAAATACCTATAAGCTACAAGACAACACACAATTATATTTTACACCAACGAAAGTACCTAGGTAATAATAGTTAGGTATACATATAATAACTACAAACTTAAGTACCTACAGACCAAAAATCGCTTTTTTGGACTAGATAGATCCCAAAACTGATACCTACAGGTTCATTTCAGATATACATAGTGGAAGTGGGGAAGTAAAAAGTCAAATTTATCCACCATTTGTGACAAAATAAAAGAGAATCTTTACGTCCATCCACACCAGAATGATAGCTAGAAGTATGCTAGTTACATTTTAGCAATAAACAAAGTAGAAAGTACTTAGATACTTAGAAGATCTGTAAGTATTTCAACCTGGATGGCTTAATCATGTGTGATGCATGAAATGAAGACATACCATTACCTACTTATGGCAGATAAGTACCTATACCTACAGAAGAAAATACCTAAGTTATTTACCTAGGTATTATTTATCACATAGGTATGATTATGATTGTATAATAACTAGTTTTTGTACACCAGAATGATAGCTAGAAGTATGCTAGTTACATTTTAGCAATAAACAAGGTAGAAAGTACTTAGAAGATCTGTAAGTATTTCAACATGGATGGCTTAATCATGTGTGATGCATGAAATGAAGACATACCATTACCTACTTATGGCAGATAAGTACCTATACTACAGAAGAAAATATACATAGTAGGTACCTAAGTTATTTACCAAGGTATTATTTATTACATATTAGGTACGATTGTATGATAACTAGTTTTTGTAGGAAAACACTTTGTTACTTAGAAGATCTGTAAGTATTTCAACCTGGATGGCTTAATCATGTGTGATGCATGAAATGAAGACATACCATTACCTACTTATGGCGGATAAGTACCTATACCTAATTACCTACAGAAGAAAATATACATAGTAGGTACCTAAGTTATTTACCTAGGTATTATTTATTACATAGATATGATTGTATGATAACTAGTTTTTGAAGGAAAACACTTTGCAGACATTCTGCAAAGGACAAACTCTTATCTCGGTAGATAGGTACCTAGGTACATTTTGTTTGGTCTTTAGGACGGTTTGTCACCTCTAAAATTCCAAGATCAAGCAGAGGATGTTTTTCATACCTAGGTAGGTAATATCTTCCTTTCTGATCTTTGTTCTTTGCAGACATTCTGCAAAGGACATACTCTTATCTCAGTAGATAGGTACCTAGGTACATTTTGTTTGGTCTTTAGGACGGTTTGTCAGCTCTAAAATTCCAAGATCAAGGAGAGGATATTTTTCATACCTAGGTAGGTAATATCTTCCTATCTGATCTCAGTTAGTTAAGACCACGAAGAGTACACAATCAACATTAGGTATATATTAGGTATTTGCAACCAGCTTCAGAGATCATCTACCTCCTAACATCCTTTCAATCTCAGTTAGTTAAGACCACGAAGAGTACACAATCAACATTAGGTATATTAGGTATTTGCAACCAGCTTCAGAGATCATCTACCTCCGAACAACCTTTCGAGTCTCCAGATAGAACTTTTGTATATTTTGTTCTTTTAAAATTACAATAAACGGTCGCGTAAGAATTTCTCTAATAAATTCCTCCTTACAGCTGAAGCATTATCAACCGATATTTAATTAGCGGTTTAAAACTCGGGGTAACTGGTTTTCAATGCAACTTTTTTTTTTCTTGATTGGTATTGAACCTGAGCTTTCTGTAAGCTTTGCTAACTATGCGAATACATTATTGTTAATTAACGCTACTAATGTACTGATATTACTAAAAGTTAATAGTTATGTATTAGTAGGTATAAAAGCTAGTGTGAAATTTTCGCCAAGTCCATGACCATCCTTTCAAGTCTCCAGATAGAACTTTTGTATATTTTGTTCTTTTAAAATTACAATAAACGGTCGCGTAAGAATTTCTCTAATAAATTCCTCCTTACAGCTGAAGCATTATCAACCGATATTTAATTAGCGGTTTAAAACTCGGGGTAACTGGTTTTCAATGCAACTAGATCACTTGATCAAGATCAAAATCATATTGGGTCATTTGACCTTATAGGTAGGTATGTGCATATTTCTTCAGTATTTCAATACGATATTTTGTTATGTTTGTAGTAATGAAGACATATAGATCACTTGATCAAGATCAAAATCATATTGGGTCATTTGACCTTATAGGTAGGTATGTGCATATTTCTTCAGTATTTCAATACGATAATTATTTCGTTATGTTTGTAGTAATGAAGACATAGATTAGGATTTGCATTACATGTCAAACAAGATCACTTGATCAAGATCAAAATCATATTGGGTCATTTGACCTTATAGGTAGGTATGTGCTTCTTCAGTATTTCAATACGATATTTTGTTATGTTTGTAGTAATGAAGACATAGGTTCCTGTAAAATGATCACTAAACTTGGCTACCTAGTTGTTTCAGTGCAATTAAATTTAAATCAGCAGGTATTACTATGTGTAAATGATTTCATATTGATTTATTATAAAATTGTTACCTTCTATTGAAGTAAATCATCCTAGCTTTCTTTCCTCTCTGATTTCAATCTCCTACGAGGTAAATCAAGTTTCAAGTTCCTAGTTAAGTAAGTAAGGTACTTTACTTACTAGAAACTTACGTTCTAATTCTGTCATAACCAAGTCTAAATTATTGCGTACGTGAAATTCATTCTTGGATTCAATTCAAGAACAACTTTTTGCATTTATTTCTGACGTACGGGATTACAAGTAATATCTACTGTTGAATCTCCAATTTGAAACACATAAATCTTGTACTGGTCTTCTATATTTTACATATTTCATTGCACATTGAAGTGAAGCACCTTTGAGCATGTTGTGTACCTGGATGGTGACTGTCTGGATAAGCGACACTTGTTATTTGGCCCCTGAGGATTTCTTTCCGTCAATTGTTCTCAGTTCCAGGTTCATTCTCCCGTTCTTGTTCCTCAGTACAACTTTGGTATCTATGTTAGAACAAGTGTATTATTTAGGGTTCCTGGGACTCAAAACTAACAACGGAACAGTGGAAGTTGAAGCTCCTACTACATATTATTATTAACATTGTTCCTAGGAATTGTCCCAGGACGCCCTTTGCTTGTCCAATCTCTTAATTTCTCCCGGACTTACGTGAATTATAGCGAAACCTCTCATTACTTTTATTAGTACCTAATCAGAATCAGTCTAACAGTATAAGTCGCAGGCCAGCCCGGAATTCAAAGTACCTATAACTTGAATTAGATCCTTGTAACAAAATCAAATTAATACTAAATAAATACATGTTTTAGATATGGATATGGAAACTTTTTTCATTAATTAATAAGAAGCAGGCGAGGCGGCTTGGCCACACAAGCAAATGAGTATGAAACTGTGATTTATATGGACAATGTAGTGCCGGTCTTGTAGTATGGTCGGGCTTATGTTGTTGTTGTTTTATACACTTTCAACGATTTCGCTTGGGGTTCTTACAGCATCGTTAATCGCTACGTCTACTTGTTTGGAGTGAGCAGAGTTCCTCCAAACAGTAGATGAGTATTCTGCAGCAGACAAATTCTGCAGCAGCGCCAATGTTGTGGATTTAGATAAGATTGCAGGAATTCAATTTTTTTTTCTCTCCTTAAATGCAAACAGGAATTCTGTTTATTCAGTTTTTTCTCTCTCCTTAAATGCAAAATTAAGTTTTTGCAGAACTGTGTCAACTGTCAAGCACAAAGCAATGGAGACAAGTCAGGCAAGGTCGTCACACAGTCTTGATAATTTTATTTAAATATCGTATATTTCGATCAAATAGTTAGATTAGTTTTCTGTTGGCTCAATAGACAAAAAGGTATTAAGCCAGAACTGTGTCAACTGTCAAGCACAAAGCGATGAAGTGAGACAAGTCAGGCAAGGTCGTCACACAGTCTTGATAATTTTATTTAAATATCATATCTTTCGATCAAATAGTTAGATTAGTTTTCTGTTGGCTCAATAGACAAAAAGGTATTAAGATCAAAATTGATACACCTGTCAAAATATCTACCAGTTCTCAAACAGAACAGAATACCCATATCAAAAGATGCAAGTACCAAGCTAGTTATAGGTACATACCTAAAAAAGACAACTAAATAATGTACGTACCTATTACAATGCAACTTTGCAGCCAGATCACAACATTAAATTGGAGAATCAGCTGTAGATACTTGTAAAAAAATATCAAAATTGGTACACCTGTCAAAATAAGTACGAGTAACTACCATTTCTCAAACAGAACAGAATTCCTCATATCAAAATATGCAAGTACCAAGTTAGTTATTGGTACACCTACCAAAATCTAAACTCGGGATTTTTTTTCATCTCAAGATTTCAACTGGATTGATAAGTACCCAATTAACGAATTCCGACAAGATAGTTTGATTCCATGAGTATTGTTTACAACCAATTTTTATTCAGTTGCTGTATGAAGTGAATTTCTACTTAATGAGCATTGTAGGAGGAGTTGGTCCGGTAGCCAAACTGGGTAACTTGTTATTTGGCCCCTGAGGATTTCTTTCCGTCAATTATTGTTCTCAGTTCCAGGTTCATTCTCCCGTTCTTGTTCCTCAGTACAACTTTGGTAGGTATCTATGTTAGAAAAAGTGTATTATTTTAGGGTTCCTGGGACACTTGTTATTTGGCCCCTGAGGATTTCTTTCCGTCAATTGTTCTCAGTTCCAGGTTCATTCTCCCGTTCTTGTTCCTCAGTACAACTTCGGTATCTATATGTTAGAACAAGTGTATTATTTAGGGTTCCTGGGATTCAAAACTAACAACGGAACAGTGGAAGTTGAAGCTCCTACTACATATTATTATTAACATTGTTCCTAGGAATTGTCCCAGGACGCCCTTTGCTTGTCCAATCTCTTAATTTCTCCCGGACTTACGTGAATTATAGCGAAACCTCTCATTACTTTTATTAGTACCTAATCAGAATCAGTCTAACAGTATAAGTCGCAGGCCAGCCCGGAATTCAAAGTACCTATAACTTGAATTAGATCCTTGTAACAAAATCAAATTAATACTAAATAAATACATGTTTTAGATATGGATATGGAAACTTTTTTCATTAATTAATAAGAAGCAGGCGAGGCGGCTTGGCCACACAAGCAAATGAGTATGAAACTGTGATTTATATGGACAATGTAGTGCCGGTCTTGTAGTATGGTCGGGCTTATGTTGTTGTTGTTGTTGTTGTTTTATACACTTTCAACGACTTCGCTTGGGGCGCGCGGGCGAGCGTTTGATGGTCTCCAACCAGGTTCATTTGGCTCGTCCCGAATCATTGTCATCTTTTAGTTAGACAACCAGACTCAATCCTTCCCAGTAGGTATCAAAGGTAATACTATAACTTTAGCCTCTACTAACTGCCCCCTGCCCCATGTTTAAGGTACTATTCGGCACTATATACGCTTGGGGTGCGCGGGCGAGCGTTTGATGGTCTCCAACCAGGTTCATTTGGCTCGTCCCGAATCACTGTCATCTTTTAGACAACCAGACTCAATCCTTCCTAGTAGGTATCAAATTTAATACTATAACTTTAGCCTCTACTAACTGCCCCCTGCCCCATGTTTAAGGTACTATTCGGCACTATACATGGCTGGTTACTTTGAGTATACATACGAGTATAGGTAGGTACGCCTAATAATTTATGAAGGTACAGTTGTACATACACATGTGGTCATCTACATCATAATTACTTTATATGACTGTATAATGTTGTTGTTGTTGTTTTATACACTTTCAACGACTTCGCTTGGGGCGCGCGGGCGAGCGTTTGATGGTCTCCAACCAGGTTCATTTGGTTCGTCCCGAATCACTGTCATCTTTTAGACAACCAGACTCAATCCTTCCCAGTATAGGTATCAAAGGTAATACTATAACATTAGCCTCTATTAACTGCCCCCTGCCCCATGTTTAAGGTACTATTCGGCACTATACATGGCTGGTTACT
>NW_007381314.1:19701-24021 GCF_000475195.1 Diaphorina citri | reverse complement strand
TATCAAATTTAATACTATAACTTTAGCCTCTACTAACTGCCCCCTGCCCCATGTTTAAGGTACTATTCGGCACTATACGTGGCTGGTTACTGTCTTTGAGTATACATACGAGTATAGGTAGGTACGCCTAATAATTTATGAAGGTACAGTTGTACATACACATGTGGTCATCTACATCATAATTACTTTATATGACTGTATAATATTATTATGATTTAATACAAACTATTGCTCGTTTGAAAATAGCAATTTATTTTAGTTAAAAAACGCAAAATGTAAGTCTGAAACGTTCCTACTTGGAGCCTGAACTGAGATTTTTTTTTCCTTATCTAACTAGCTTGAACTAATAACTAGTTAGTCACTTATTTCTAATTAAAAACGGTTTAAAGAACCTGGAACCTATCATAACATATCATATACGAGTACTCGAGATTCCAAAATGTACCTTTGAAAATAGCAATTTATTTTAGTTAAAAAACGCAAAATGTAAGTCTGAAACGTTCCTACTTGGAGCCTGAACTGAGATTTTTTTTTTCCTTATCTAACTAGCTTGAACTAATATCTAACTAGTTAGTCACTTCTTTTTCTAATTAAAAACGGTTTAAAGAACCTGGAACCTATCATAACATATCATATACGAGTAGTCGAGATTCCAAAATGTGTTTAAAACTCTTTCGCGAATGTCGGTATTGGTACCTACATGAAACTTACCGATAGATGGTACTTAATCTTGGTTATCAATAGGTAAATACAAGCCGCTTTCCAACCAGTTTTCCTATCTTAATTTATGTGATGTTCGGTCATAATAAAATTCATGTATATTGTACCTAGTGGGGTATACCATAGCCGTAGATGATTTGGATTACCGTAACTCACATATATCTACCGGCACATGTTTGGTAAAGAGTGAATTGCAGTACCATATAACTAGCTTAAGCTACGGGTGAAAGCACCTGTATTTTAATACGGTTTAATAAAAGCCTAGCTCTGTCTAGCGGAGTCTAGCCAAACCTGCCCACCTGATTTTTACAATCAATAAAACAGGTGAGAGGTGGTACTTCATTTCCGGATTTCTGTGTGAACTAGCTTAAGCTACGGGTGAAAGCACCTGTATTTTAATACGGTTTAATAAAAGCCTAGCTCTGTCTAGCGGAGTCTAGCCAAACCTACCCACCTGATTTTTACAATCAATAAAACAGGTGAGAGGTGGTACTTCATTTCCGGATTTCTGTGTAAAATTACGTATTGCTGGCGAAATTTGAACTTGGCAGCAGACAATTCATTATGGTATACCTACAAAAATAATTTTCTGTTCGTTGTTGGTTGCAGCATGACCTAGCAATTAACAATAACGGTCGGGGAACTGTATTAGACACCTAGACGTTTGTTAGGTACACGTTTAAGAACCTCAAGGACATGGTAATTATGATTTTAATACCGTTCACCAAAGAGTAATGAGAATATGAAGAGACTCATATTTTACTCGAGATTCTAATATTTTGGTATGAAGATTCTGTTGGTATGAAGAAGATATTTTGGTTCAGATGTTCCTCCAAAGAGTAATGAGAATATGAAGAGACTCATATTTTACTTGAGATTCTAATATTTTGGTATGAAGATTCTGTTGGTATGAAGAAGATACATATTTTGGTTCAGATGTTCCTTGGCACCTTGGACATTTTTCAACCCCTGGAGCATCCTCAACATAAGTAATTTTTGGAAACAATATGACCACATGCATAGCCTAGAGACAGTTTAATTTGACTACGTGACTTGACGTCGCGCGTCGTCAGAAATCTGATACCCGTATAACCCGCAACTCAAAGTTCATATGGTGGTATCAGATGGTGCATAATATAGGTAATTAGCAATTAATTACTGATGAGAATAACTAGCTGTGGGCAAGGAGAAAAAATCTTGCAAGTTGCAAAGACCAGTTAGCAGCATTGGCAAATTAGCACCATTTTGACATCAGGCTTGGAGCATCATTGCATAGAGACGGTGAATTTTTTTTTCCCTATGGTAGTTGGCAGTTATTAGGAAACATTAAAAGGAATAAAGGGAGAATGGGCTCTAGTCTTGATTTTAAATCATTACATGAAAGTAAAATTGAAAATCAAATCAATTAGAATAATAAACTGAATATTAAACAAATTAGGTAGGTACGTACATAGGTACTGATTTAACCACGATCGAATAAACTACGGACTGAATATTCCCGGAGGGACGGGCCCAGCTTGTTATATTACTTTCTATTTATTTATTTTAGTCCAATATTTTTCATACTAACACATAAAACAACAGCTAATTTAACTACCTATGTAGTTCCTTCACACGAGTAAAATACTCGCATTTCTCTCCAGAGACCCTAACGTTGTTTCAGCCTCTATCCTGCAGACCCCTTCTCTTCCCAATCATAATTTAAGGAATAAAGGGAGAATGGGCTCTAGTCTTGATTTTAAATCATTACATGAAAGTAAAATTAAAAATCAAATCAATTAGAATAATAAACTGAATATTAAACAAATTAGGTAGGTACATACGAGTAGGTACTGATTTAACCACGATCGAATAAACTACGGACTAAAAATTCCCGGAGGGACGGGCCCAGCTTGTTATATTACTTTCTATTTATTTATTTTAGTCCAATATTTTTCATACTAACACATAAAACAACAGCAAATTCAACTATGTAGTTGCTTCATCCACATGCGCAACCCCGCGAAGCGAACACGCGAAGCCCCCGGGGGGTGGAGGGGGGCGAAGCCCCCCTCCCGAGCACGAAGTGCGAGTTAAGGTTAGATACAGCCGAACCTGTCTAAGTGGGAATCCAAGGGACTGACAATTTTTTCCCACTTATCCAGGTTTCCCAGTTAAAAATTGTCCCACTTAGGTTGCCATTTTTCTATTCCCACTTATAGTGGTAAATGTGAACACTGGTTTGGAAGAAGAGGAATATTATTATGCTTTCCTACAAATTCCCGATGGTGACTGTCTGGATAAGCGACAAGCGTACAGTAGTTATAATCTACAAATAATGAGATAATGACTGAAAATAATTTCTTACTCAAAAGAACAACATTTTTTAATACTTGCCTTATTTTTTTACAAAATTTATAAACAATAGCTTTTATTTTATTTACAAATAATTTTACATATGATTATTTCTTAGGACTAAACTTTATTGATTACCTAACTAATGTAAACAATCTAGTAGGTATACCTACCTAGAAGCAGTCACTTTTTATTGGTCCAGTGTAGTTCTGTATTAGAAATTACAAATCCAATTGATTCTGGCCAACCAACTGGACTGGAATATTACTGAACGTCAGAGGTTTTTACACGAGGTCAGTAGCTGGACTACCTACTGGCCCTGTATAATCCAGCAACTTGAATATGGCTACCTACTGACCCTATACACATGTTTTTACCTCAGTGTAGGCGTACATAACCTTCACTGTACATCACAAAGTAGGACATTTACAAAAAAAGCCAAAATTATTTATTCAAAAGCACCACTATGTCAAATTTCCCACAGGCCTAGTGTATACAACTATAGGTATACAATTTATACAAAGTATCCGCCCATTTATGTCCTCTAGAATTTGTCCAAGTCTAGGAATTTAGAAAATCTAGGAGAAAACTCGTGACATTGGGAATTAAGTATTTACTTATACCTACATTTTAGGGTTGTACTTGTACCTATCTACCTACTTATATGTACTATACTTCTACTAACGTGGGCAGTGGGCACGAATACTTTTATACGTGGGCACGTCTAATAATAGATACCTACCTACACTCATGGTATGTTACATAGACTATCATTATCAAAAAATTGACCCCCACTCAGGCAAAAACTTTAGATAATTACATAATAAATAGTCACCCAAACTCAAAGTTTATAAGTAGGTATGTATACCTAGGAGCCTATTCCTCAATGCAAATAGGCTCTTGGCAAATATTTTGACTCGAAAATGACATCAACTTTCGAAGTTAGCCCCTATTAGTTGAGGTGATAGTGACAGGGGCATGGGCATAGGATAGGTGATAGTAATAGTGAGTATTTACCTATCTAGATACCTAAATCCCTAATGTGAAAGTTTTACAGTAGTTTACACGTATTTCGGAACACGTTTTTCTTCTTCTTGTTGTTCTTGCCGAGTTTGGATTTCCCCGTCAGGACTATGGTGCCATTCTTGTTGCTATGGTGATGGTGATTCATGCCGTTCAGGATATTGTTTGGTCCGAAGGCACCTGAAATGAAGATATACGGACTTTTGTCAGTTTTGGAAACATCAATTGGAAGGAAACTTTTTT
>NW_007381314.1:6874-12274 GCF_000475195.1 Diaphorina citri | reverse complement strand
TCTTTTCCGCTTTTTTTTTTCTACTTCTTCTATCATTCCAAGGCGAAGTTTTCTCGTAGTACGGGAGCAATAGTTAACCCCAAGTAATGAGGTTCAAATCAAACTTGGCTGTGTGGCTATAAGTGTAGAAGGAGTTATTTGCTAACAGTGGGCTATGATGACTTGGTGCCTCACGTGTACAGATGGGGTCGGCGTTTTTCGTCAGCCTCTCAATCAGGCCTATTTAGGGTCATTGCTTTGGGCTGACATTTGGTTTTGGCTACCTTTCCTACCATAGTAAGTTAGTTAGGGGTTTCCTTACTATGTTGGGTACCTCATTGAATTTGTTTTTGGGGTAATGATCAAATTCGAAAGTTTATGAACCACTGCTATTTTTGTGGTTACATAACACGCGACACGAGGGATCGATTCCCGGGATGAAATCAATATGTTCACCTCAGTGCTTTATTAGGATTTGCATTACATGTCAAACAAGATCACTTGATCAAGATCAAAATCATATTGGGTCATTTGACCTTATAGGTAGGTATGTGCTTCTTCAGTATTTCAATACGATATTTTGTTATGTTTGTAGTAATGAAGACATAGGTTCCTGTAAAATGATCACTAAACTTGGCTACCTAGTTGTTTCAGTGCAATTAAATTTAAATCAGCAGGTATTACTATGTGTAAATGATTTCATATTGATTTATTATAAAATTGTTACCTTCTATTGAAGTAAATCATCCTAGCTTTCTTTCCTCTCTGATTTCAATCTCCTACGAGGTAAATCAAGTTTCAAGTTCCTAGTTAAGTAAGTAAGGTACTTTACTTACTAGAAACTTACGTTCTAATTCTGTCATAACCAAGTCTAAATTATTGCGTACGTGAAATTCATTCTTGGATTCAATTCAAGAACAACTTTTTGCATTTATTTCTGACGTACGGGATTACAAGTAATATCTACTGTTGAATCTCCAATTTGAAACACATAAATCTTGTACTGGTCTTCTATATTTTACATATTTCATTGCACATTGAAGTGAAGCACCTTTGAGCATGTTGTGTACCTGGATGGTGACTGTCTGGATAAGCGACAAGCGTACAGTAGTTATAATCTACAAATAATGAGATAATGACTGAAAATAATTTCTTACTCAAAAGAACAACATTTTTTAATACTTGCCTTATTTTTTTACAAAATTTATAAACAATAGCTTTTATTTTATTTACAAATAATTTTACATATGATTATTTCTTAGGACTAAACTTTATTGATTACCTAACTAATGTAAACAATCTAGTAGGTATACCTACCTAGAAGCAGTCACTTTTTATTGGTCCAGTGTAGTTCTGTATTAGAAATTACAAATCCAATTGATTCTGGCCAACCAACTGGACTGGAATATTACTGAACGTCAGAGGTTTTTACACGAGGTCAGTAGCTGGACTACCTACTGGCCCTGTATAATCCAGCAACTTGAATATGGCTACCTACTGACCCTATACACATGTTTTTACCTCAGTGTAGGCGTACATAACCTTCACTGTACATCACAAAGTAGGACATTTACAAAAAAAGCCAAAATTATTTATTCAAAAGCACCACTATGTCAAATTTCCCACAGGCCTAGTGTATACAACTATAGGTATACAATTTATACAAAGTATCCGCCCATTTATGTCCTCTAGAATTTGTCCAAGTCTAGGAATTTAGAAAATCTAGGAGAAAACTCGTGACATTGGGAATTAAGTATTTACTTATACCTACATTTTAGGGTTGTACTTGTACCTATCTACCTACTTATATGTACTATACTTCTACTAACGTGGGCAGTGGGCACGAATACTTTTATACGTGGGCACGTCTAATAATAGATACCTACCTACACTCATGGTATGTTACATAGACTATCATTATCAAAAAAATGACCCCCACTCAGGCAAAAACTTTAGATAATTACATAATAAATAGTCACCCAAACTCAAAGTTTATAAGTAGGTATGTATACCTAGGAGCCTATTCCTCAATGCAAATAGGCTCTTGGCAAATATTTTGACTCGAAAATGACATCAACTTTCGAAGTTGGCCCCTATTAGTTGAGGTGATAGTGACAGGGGCATGGGCATAGGATAGGTGATAGTAATAGTGAGTTTTTACCTATCTAGATACCTAAATGCCTAATGTGAAAGTTTTACAGTAGTTTACACGTATTTCGGAACACGTTTTTCTTCTTCTTGTTGTTCTTGCCGAGTTTGGATTTCCCCGTCAGGACTATGGTGCCATTCTTGTTGTTATGGTGATGGTGATTCATGCCGTTCAGGATATTGTTTGGTCCGAAGGCACCTGAAATGAAGATATACGGACTTTTGTCAGTTTTGGAAACATCGATTGGAAGGAAACTTTTTTTCCGAGTTTTAACTTCACTGTATAAGGTTTTTCGTGGCGGGGATCTTACCCTCCATCCGGTAACAATAACCTACCCACCTCCTCATAGTTAGTAACCTCATCCAGCCTGAGTAAGGCCGTGAAAACCCAGCAGCACGTGATTGCCCAGATGGTCACCCGTCAGAATACCAACTGGGCGCATTGTTGCTTAACTTCAATGATCCATGGGGAACCGGTACATTGGTACATTTGACGTGTTATCTCTGCTGGTCGGTGGTATTCATCATGGTTCCCTGATGATAGTATCACACACCCTGCTTCCTTCAGCTTTTTTCTCCGTTAAAGTGCTTTAACACTACAGACAGTTGGTCGTTCACGCTTTTCCTAGGCTTGCCAAATATCCAAAATGTCGATTCGGGACGCGAATCCGCGAACATAATTGCCAAATCCGCGAACATAATCGCAAAATCCGCGAACAAAATCGCGAAATCCGCGACCATAATCGCCAAATCCGCGAACAGAGTAACACATACATCTTGGAAAACTGATATGGCTTTAAGATCGGACTAAACAAGCAATATGCGTCAAACATTGCTTCAAAGACAATGTAACTAACTAATCCCTAGTAAAAGCAGAACATACCTCATGAGATCACACATATGATGACACAACTAACTAAAGGAGAAAGATAGAGATATAGAGAGAAGCAATACTGTACTCGCATCAAATATTTGAAATATCCTCTTCAAATAAAAAAAAAAAAAAAAAATGTACATATTATCCTAGTCAAACGCGAAATAACCACTAACAAAGTTTCAGTATCTCGTCCTTTTTGTAAACTCCTCGGTTGCCTTTAAAAAGAAATAAGATGCTGACAGATCTAGGCTCTATCTTAGCTAAAAATTTTTTTATGTCACATTTAGCAATCCACTTCAGGCCGTAGCGAAGCATCCGCTACTGCAGTATTAAGTACTGAGGCGAAGCAAACAAACACAGCCGTTCCGCAAAGACGCGTAAAACTTACAATTCAGACTACGCAGTGTTGAGAAACTTGAAACAGTAACCTTGCCCGTTAATTTTTAACCTTAAAAGCTGGAAAATTCAATGAAAAAACTCAAAACTGGAAGTCTAAGTTAAAAAGGTGTTTGAAAAAATGTATCCTTAGCTTGAGTAAATAAATAATTAAAAATGACGTGAACGTTGAGGAGGTAATTCTTTTTAGACTTGAAAGTCTACAATAGGCCAATTACGGTTTAGCGTAAAGATGGAGAGTAAGGCTCCTTACGAAAAAAGTGATAGTCATCAAAAATCTAAAAAGATAATAAAATGGAACCCCCCCAAAGCGGTATCCATAAAAGATTGACCAAGTCACTTGAAACATAGAGCGAACAGTTTTGACCGACTTCGACGTTTATCGGTTTGACAAGTTTCGAATATAGCGAATCGTTGTTTTTACGTTTTGTGCAGGTCGAACTTTATAAACTTTACTTTCCTTTTTGACAAGAGCATAATTAAACAGAATTGGTGACTACTTACTCTTTTTCTTTTAGTACTATCATTACTGCAAAATGAGTAAGAAATATGTTGATTAAGTTTCGAAGGTAGCACAAAAATATAAGTGAGATAGAAATATCTCCATCTATCCCATCACATGCCCACTATTCTTAGGAGAGGTTTGTATTTTAGATACGAGAATTATCTTTAGAAATTAAAACACACTAATAGCTTTTATGTAAGTTGTCTTGATCATCAAGAAAAAAAACAATAAAAAAATTTGTCCAAACTATCTCCCTTGAACATTAGACGATCTCAGAACTAGCATAGGTTTCGCTAACTATCATTATCGCCTACAATCAGTCGCTAAACAAGCCTCGCCTAATAGCGCGTCGCTTATAGCCACAGCCGCAATGCATAACAGCTGAGAGCTACAAGCGCCTACAAATAGGAGAAATCAAAGACGTCTATATTTACACAGAGCCGCCCTCTAAAATCTCTCATATATCAGTAGCAAACAAGCGCCTAAAGCGCTAATACAAGCACGCCTATAAGTCAGCTATATACAAGCGCCTAAAAAGAACCTAATACAAGCGCTCTAAACGCAAATACAAGCGCATCTAAAGCGCTAATATTTATACAGGCGCATAAACCGTCAAAATAAAGCGCCTAAACGCTAATACGAGCCGCATAAAGCGCTAATCCTACAAGCTGACCTAAACGTTACATATACAAAGCGCCTAAGCGCTAATACGAAGCGCCTAAGCGCTAATACCAGAGGGCGCCACTAAATTAGCTGCTCACATACATCAAGCTGCCTAAGCTCTAATACAAGCCGCCCTAAAAGCGCTAATACAAGCGCCTAAAAGCGCTAAAAACAAGCGCCTTAAAGCGCTAAAACAAGCGCCTAAAAGCGCTAAACAACAAGCGCCTACAAAACGCTAAATACGAGCGCCTAAACCGTTAAAACAAAACGCCCTAAACCGCTAATACAAAGCGCCTAAACCGCTAATACAAGCGCCTAAAGCCGCTAATACAGGCCGCCTAAAGCGCTAATACAAGCGCCTAAAAAGCCTAATACAAAGCGCCTAAAAAGCGCTAAAAACAAGCGCCTAAAACGCTAATACAAGCGCCTAAAAGCGCTAATACAATCGCGCTTAAAGCGCTAATACAAGCGCCTAAGAGCGCAAATAACAAGCGCCTAAGCGCCTAAAAGCGGCTAAAACCAAGCGCCTAAGCGCTAATACAAAGCGCCTAAAGCGCTAATACAAGCGCCTAAAGCGCTAATACAGCGCCCTAAAAAGCGCTAATACAAAGCGCCTAAAACGCAATACAAGCGCCTTCAAAGCCGCTAATAACAAAGCGCCTAAAAAACCGCTAAAACATAAGCGCTTAAAAAGCGCTAATACAAAGCGCCTATAAGCGCTAATACAAGGCCCTAAAGCGCTAATACAAGCGCCTAAAAGCGCTAAATACAAGCGCCTAAAAGCGCAATAGCAGCGCCTAAAGCGCTAATACAAGCGCCTAAACCGCTAAAA
>NW_007381314.1:0-2275 GCF_000475195.1 Diaphorina citri | reverse complement strand
CGTGTACAGATGGGGTCGGCGTTTTTCGTCAGCCTCTCAATCAGGCCTATTTAGGGTCATTGCTTTGGGCTGACATTTGGTTTTGGCTACCTTTCCTACCATAGTAAGTTAGTTAGGGGTTTCCTTACTATGTTGGGTACCTCATTGAATTTGTTTTTGGGGTAATGATCAAATTCGAAAGTTTATGAACCACTGCTATTTTTGTGGTTACATAACACGCGACACGAGGGATCGATTCCCGGGATGAAATCAATATGTTCACCTCAGTGCTTTATTAGGATTTGCATTACATGTCAAACAAGATCACTTGATCAAGATCAAAATCATATTGGGTCATTTGACCTTATAGGTAGGTATGTGCTTCTTCAGTATTTCAATACGATATTTTGTTATGTTTGTAGTAATGAAGACATAGGTTCCTGTAAAATGATCACTAAACTTGGCTACCTAGTTGTTTCAGTGCAATTAAATTTAAATCAGCAGGTATTACTATGTGTAAATGATTTCATATTGATTTATTATAAAATTGTTACCTTCTATTGAAGTAAATCATCCTAGCTTTCTTTCCTCTCTGATTTCAATCTCCTACGAGGTAAATCAAGTTTCAAGTTCCTAGTTAAGTAAGTAAGGTACTTTACTTACTAGAAACTTACGTTCTAATTCTGTCATAACCAAGTCTAAATTATTGCGTACGTGAAATTCATTCTTGGATTCAATTCAAGAACAACTTTTTGCATTTATTTCTGACGTACGGGATTACAAGTAATATCTACTGTTGAATCTCCAATTTGAAACACATAAATCTTGTACTGGTCTTCTATATTTTACATATTTCATTGCACATTGAAGTGAAGCACCTTTGAGCATGTTGTGTACCTGGATGGTGACTGTCTGGATAAGCGACAAGCGTACAGTAGTTATAATCTACAAATAATGAGATAATGACTGAAAATAATTTCTTACTCAAAAGAACAACATTTTTTAATACTTGCCTTATTTTTTTACAAAATTTATAAACAATAGCTTTTATTTTATTTACAAATAATTTTACATATGATTATTTCTTAGGACTAAACTTTATTGATTACCTAACTAATGTAAACAATCTAGTAGGTATACCTACCTAGAAGCAGTCACTTTTTATTGGTCCAGTGTAGTTCTGTATTAGAAATTACAAATCCAATTGATTCTGGCCAACCAACTGGACTGGAATATTACTGAACGTCAGAGGTTTTTACACGAGGTCAGTAGCTGGACTACCTACTGGCCCTGTATAATCCAGCAACTTGAATATGGCTACCTACTGACCCTATACACATGTTTTTACCTCAGTGTAGGCGTACATAACCTTCACTGTACATCACAAAGTAGGACATTTACAAAAAAAGCCAAAATTATTTATTCAAAAGCACCACTATGTCAAATTTCCCACAGGCCTAGTGTATACAACTATAGGTATACAATTTATACAAAGTATCCGCCCATTTATGTCCTCTAGAATTTGTCCAAGTCTAGGAATTTAGAAAATCTAGGAGAAAACTCGTGACATTGGGAATTAAGTATTTACTTATACCTACATTTTAGGGTTGTACTTGTACCTATCTACCTACTTATATGTACTATACTTCTACTAACGTGGGCAGTGGGCACGAATACTTTTATACGTGGGCACGTCTAATAATAGATACCTACCTACACTCATGGTATGTTACATAGACTATCATTATCAAAAAATTGACCCCCACTCAGGCAAAAACTTTAGATAATTACATAATAAATAGTCACCCAAACTCAAAGTTTATAAGTAGGTATGTATACCTAGGAGCCTATTCCTCAATGCAAATAGGCTCTTGGCAAATATTTTGACTCGA
This sequence comes from Diaphorina citri, assembly GCF_000475195.1. Classification (NCBI taxonomy): domain Eukaryota; kingdom Metazoa; phylum Arthropoda; class Insecta; order Hemiptera; family Psyllidae; genus Diaphorina; species Diaphorina citri. The sequence goes on along the minus strand of NW_007381314.1, from coordinate 404 downwards.
AAATGACATCAACTTTCGAAGTTAGCCCCTATTAGTTGAGGTGATAGTGACAGGGGCATGGGCATAGGATAGGTGATAGTAATAGTGAGTATTTACCTATCTAGATACCTAAATGCCTAATGTGAAAGTTTTACAGTAGTTTACACGTATTTCGGAACACGTTTTTCTTCTTCTTGTTGTTCTTGCCGAGTTTGGATTTCCCCGTCAGGACTATGGTGCCATTCTTGTTGCTATGGTGATGGTGATTCATGCCGTTCAGGATATTGTTTGGTCCGAAGGCACCTGAAATGAAGATATACGGACTTTTGTCAGTTTTGGAAACATCAATTGGAAGGAAACTTTTTTCCGAGTTTTAACTTCACTGTATAAGGTTTTTCGTGGCGGGGATCTTACCCTCCATCCGG
>NW_007381313.1:0-14305 GCF_000475195.1 Diaphorina citri | reverse complement strand
TTATTACAAAGGTAGATACAAAGTTTATGGAAAATTGGAAATATGAAATCTTTGCAATCTAATCTCACCTAATCTTATCAAAAGCTATCAATTGTGAACGTAAACCAAAAACCAATCAGTGGTATCTACATGTTGTCATCCACTCCTTCTGCATGTTAACATCCATGTTAAGCCGCACTGATTGAAGAATTATTCACAATCATGAACCTGGATTTAGCCAGAACTTAATGAATATTGTTGGAATGGATTATACCTATGGATTAACGTCGCTGTATATTGTTGTATAACCTTTGCTCGTGGTTTTATGTCTTGTTTATGAGATGTGTCACGCAAAGAGTCTTCTATAGTCCATGAAACAAAGAAAATTAGCTGGACAAAAATTGTGAATTGGATTTTGCTGGACCGACATCCAGATATAAAGTTGGATGAGCTTTAAAGTCCCAAAGAATAACCCTTATTGAAGACATTTTATGCCCTAGCATTATACCACAACTCAGAACTACAAGTTTTAGTTCCAGTTCCAGCATACCTGAATTTTTGGTCTCCGTTCCTGGACTATGCTAGTACCCACGACTACGAATATGATAATACCTATTGGTGAATTAAAATTCTAATGGGTTTGACCCGCATAATGTAGGTATAGGTACCTTGGATCTGGGAATCTTTAGATATGTTTAGCTTGGAATGGTTTGGTCATAAACAATATGTAAAGGATACCGCACTGACTCACTGACCTTTCTAACGCTCGAGTCATTTCGAGTAAGTACGGAAAATTTCAAGGTTATAGGACCATTTGTTTACATTTTATGATCAGTTAACCGTGACCTCTTGAGGTGAGGGGGAGGGGGCAGGAGGGATATGAAGGTTAGGGGTGCACTCACTGATTTGGCGCCTAATGGTAATCTAAGCTGTCTCCTAACCACTGCTGATCCTGACCTGGCTCTGCAGACACATTTCCTGTATGAAATGGGCGGTAATATTGGTAAGTTGAAACACTGCATTTTTCACGAAAAATTTTACACTTTGGGTGCAGAAATTCTTTGTATTTTTTGGCACTTTTATACTGCGTGGTGAGTAAAAAGTGTAAAAAAATCGCTACATCGATTAATTAACCCCCATAAAAAGTAGATTTATAGTCAATAGACGACATCCATGAAACTCTGTTTCTTGTTGAAAATAGGCTTCAAACTCTTGACGTTCGCGTGCCTCCCGGCATGTTAATAGACATCGATCGAGTTTTTTTTTCACACCGGAGTTTTTTTAGGTCAAATATCCTTCGCGTCTTCTTATTAAAGAAAAAAAATAAATAATAATAACATTTTCACTCTTTATTTTTCAGGTCAAAGACGGATCGAACCCTCGGCCATGATGTTAGCAGTCTATCAGGATAACCCGAATGCTTCCTGGGAAGTCAAGTGCGATCATCGTAATGGTATCAAACAATATCAGAACGATAGGTAACCATGAGAGGTATTTTTTTTTTTTTTTTACAAAATTTTACGGGACAACGTCCCATTTATTACAATAAAAAAACTTAATGCTAACAATACAGAAGGAAAAAAAGCATACAAAAATGAAAAATAAAAAATTAAATAAAAATAAAATAGAAATCAAATTACAAGTTTACCTATACGCTAATGAAATGAGTATTTTTATTGAGGATACAATTCCATACCTCGGCTGGGATTGAACCCACGCCTTCCTGTTAACCAGTCGAGCGCCTTGACCACTACACCCCCACAGGATACTCAGAAAAACAGCCAAATTAGCAGATACAAAACGCCAAAACCAAAGAAAACGATGTGATCAGATTAGCAAGAGCCAGAAGAATTTCTTTTTTCATGGTTGGTTACGTCCCACGCAATGTTGCCAAGCGTAGGGCGCATTTCTCAATTTGAATCTCATTATTTTTCCCGCGCACACTTTGGGGACGAATTTCTTAGAGAAGAAATACTTTTTTTAAAAAAAATCTTTTCGGATCATTCATTATTTTTGACGATCTTTACGAAAAAAATACATTTGGACAGTTATATTTTTCATGAGAATCATCAATTGTAATAATTAATTATAATAAACACAAGTGCCGCGGGTCATTCCAATCCATAAGTGACATAAGGCATTGCATTTCTTAATAATAAACAGGGTGTTACTTGCGGAAACACTCTGGGAAAGAAATTTTCTTTTTCAATTCAATTCCCGGTCCTTCCAAAATCCTTCGCGTGAATCCACTGGGATCTTGATTGCTCAGTCGTTCCCTCTCCAACGCATCATAATCTAGCTCGGATGTCTCCACTTGTTCCGGTTTGGTCGTAGTGTCTCCAGCTTTATGAGAATCATAGTATTTCTTCCACAGTTCTGTGTTCCATTTCGCACCAAACGGCATCTCCACGGAATCCAAAGTTGCCTCACTCAGCGCTCGCTCCAGCGTTACTTCACTGTTAGATGTCGAAAGCAATGCCGAATCCATCTGTGTGAATATCTCCTTCAACTCATCATCATTATAGCTTGTTAAATCCAATCTTGTTTGCAGATAATTTATGTTCAATTAGCACTGGGCCATTATGAATTAGATATACCAATGTATGACTTGCGAGTTAGAGATATACTAATGTATGAGTATGTTTATATTTATGTCTGTGATTTTATTGACTGCACTTATGTAGTTGTGTATTTGTTTTACTTTACGAATAAGGCGCGTTCTACGTACAGAACTGGCTCGTGTCGGCACAACGCGTGGAGTCCCCGAAGCGAGTTCACTCGTACACCAACGATGATGAGTTGAAGGAGATATTCACGCAGATGGATTCGGCATTGCTTTCGACATCTAACAGTGAAGTAACGCTGGAGCGAGCGCTGAGTGAGACAACTTTGGATTCCGTGGAGATGCCGTTTGGTGCGAAATGGAACACAGAACTGTGGAAGAAATACTATGATTCTCATAAAGCTGGAGACACTACGACCAAACCAGAACAAGTGGAGACATCCGAGCTAGATTATGATGCGTTGGAGAGGGAGATGATATCACTGATTTACCGCAGCTTTTCAGTTAGGTATACTAGCAACGGGAATAATAATGACTATATTTGTCGCTCTTATCTTTCGGCCTCCATTCGGCAATGGAGTAGACATTCGGGAATGACTTCCAACCTTAGCTGTGTCAACACATAGTCAACGGCCCGTCGATTGACATCGATAGATTTCGATGGAAAACGTCCACACTGCCTCGACAACATCGGTTCACTTTGTCGATCGCTTCGCGGTCGATCCGTACACACTTAGCGATATGTTGTAATGCTGTGAATAACATGAGAGCCTGCCTCGGCGAGTAATAAAAGGGCGTAGACCAGAGTACTTACGATCAAATATCAAATGAGAGTATTTTATTTGGTACACAAGTAAATGCTACACAAAAGACAAACGACAATCACTAGAAACCACAAATGAAAGGCAAAATTCTAAATACTTGAGATTACTATAATATATTTCGTGCTAAATTCTGGGAAGCTTCTTATACCTTTCTCAGTTTAGGCCTAACTCCTTTTTCAAAACAAAACGGACGGAACAAAACAACCTATCAGCACGCAAGGTAGCTACGCAACGTTTACAACGTTACAATGTCCAAAGACCTTGTTGAGATTCATGTTGCATTTTTGCAGCCTGTGCACCCGACTTTATCTTTAATACCTTTACTAGAACCTTGTTTATGCCGCTTCCTGATTTCAGGTCACTAGTGAATGCCTACGTTCAAGTGCTCGTCCATCTAATCTGCGGCTCCGGGTGGCAACATGCGGCCATGGCGGAAAATGGCGGCATTAAAAATCAAGAAGCGTAAATTTCAGAAGTACACCTACGAAGATTACGAGACGTGGCTGTTCAAGAATCTCACGCCGAAACAGATAAAGGAGTATCGCAAGCGACAACAGTTGAAACTAACATTCACCCCAGCATACATCTCCAATAGGATGACCAATCGATTGAACCATACCGAAGTCTATCAAGCAATGAGACCTGAGAAGTTCAAGAAACTTGACTTCAAGTACAAGCCTCACATGAAGTTCCCTGTGTTTGGCGAGGGTAAATATGCCACCACGGCTGTCAGTAAGAACTTCACTTTCACACCAACTGAACAGATGGCGATCAACCATGCCAATTATGTGCTGGATCAACGCATCAAGAAACTGAAGAATAGGAAATCAATGCTAAGTGAAGTGGCTAACGAAGCGAATGAAATCCGATTCGATCAGTCGAGCTCTTATATCAATCGAATGAGAGAGTATCGACGCATACACATGGAGAACAAGAAAATTGCCAAGAAATTCAACCCTGATCTTATTAAGAACCCGCACTCACTTGGATACAAGAAAAGCAGCATGTCTTCCTTTGGTAAGTCAAGTGCTAGCTCATTAGCGTCAACCAAATCCTCCGCGTCAAGATTCTCAACCAAGATGTACACAAAGGCGTACGATAGGAAAACCGTACAACGGCTTGTGAATAGTGAAAATCCTTACGCACCGGACAAATCTCCCTCGAAACTGTCGAAAAAACACAAACGTCCCGAGTGGGATGTGGGACATGTTGACTATAGAAAAACAGAAGTCAAACCCATCAAATACAAGAGCATCCGCAAGCTACCCGTTTGTTTGTCTAATTCAAATAGTACAGCCTCGACTAAATCAGTGAACGGGTTTGGGAATGCGACTCAAAACGGTGCGCCTACCAAACCGAACAAACCAGCTCCACCATTGAGAAGTAAAACGTTTGCTGCAATGTTCAAAAAACTTTGCTGCAACTTTCTCAAACACGTCCAAACTAACGAATTTCATTGCATTGCACGTTGCATTGCACAAGTCTGGACCCACCATTATACTCACATTAACCTCACCCAGTCTGAGTGGGGCCGGGGAAAGCCGTCAGCATTGCTCAGATGGTCACCCATCCGAACACCCCCTGGGCGCAACGTTGCTTATCTTAGGTGATTCATGGGGGATTGAACATGCTATAGCCGCTGTCAAGGACTCTAGGTGATACCTTCAACTTCAGTAACAAGTCATTGCTTCCATCTTAACTAAAGCAATACATACGAGTATTTCGTAACTTCAGTGCCTTCCAACATCCGAAAAATGGCTTCCCCCTTTCTAATTTCAAACGAAACCTCCCTAAGGGCTTCTTAACCGAAAAGATCCCTTAGATGAAAGAAACACCTCAAGCCCTTGTTTCTGAATCTGAATGAAACCGTAGAAAATGTCACAAGATAACGAAAAACCCCAGCGGGGAAATTCCTGCGAAAGATATGAAATCATAAAGTTTTTAATCCCTCGTTCTCTGTCTCTTTCATTATCTCTTAATTCCTTCTTTCATCTGCCCCTCCCTTTCCCCTTTCCTTCACTTTCTCATTCCCTCATTCTCTTACTTCTCCCTCTCCTCTCTCTTTACTCCTGCTCTTTCGTTCCTTTCTCTTAGTTACTACTACCTCAGACAAAAGCTAAAATGTCTGCTTTGGAAAAAGTACGTACGTACAAAGTTTTCTATGTACAATATTATACATGAGGTATTTCTTCTTATCGCCCGTATTCCTTCTCCTCCTCTTCCTCCTCCTCTTCCTCCTCCTCCTCTTTCTCCTCCTCCTCTTCTTTCATCTTGATTTTCTTCTTCTCTTCTTCCAGCTCTGCACTTATCACCCCCCTTCTTTTGGTCTCTCTTCTTTCTTCCTCTCCTTCTAGTCTTACTTTTTTCTCTTCGGCTCCAACTCCTCCTTCTCCTCTTTCTCCTTCTCCTTCTTCGTCAAGTTTTCCTCTTCTTCTTCTCCTCCTCTTCATTTGTCTTCTTTCTTCCTCTCCTTCTAGTCTTGCTTTTTCCTCTTGGGCTCCAACTCCTCCTTCTCCTCTTCCTCCTCCTCCTCCTTCGTCAAGTTTTCCTCTTCTTCTCCTCCTCCTCCTCCTCCTCTCCATTTGTCTTCTTTCTTCCTCTCCTTCTAGTCTTGCTTTTTCCTCTTTGGCTCCAACTCCTCCTTCTCCTCTTCCTCCTCCTCCTCCTTCTTCGTCAAGTCTTCTTCTTCTTTTTCTTCTACACCTCCTTCTCCTTCAACTTCTCCTCCTTTACTTTTTCTACAAAAGATTACGAGCGTAAATAAAAAGCTTTTCCTTCTCTTCTTTCTTCCTCTCCTTCTAGTCTTGCTTTTTCCTCTTTGGCTCCAACTCCTCCTTCTCCTCTTCCTCCTCCTCCTTCTTCGTCAGGTCTTCTTCTTCTTTTTCCATACTGCCTCTGCCTGCTAAAGTTTAATATTAAAATATGCTTTGTGTGTATTTGGGCTTTAAGACTTTTCTCCTACTCTCTCTCTCTTCACACTCTGTACTCTTTTTACTCTCTCTAGCTCTACTCTTGTGTAAGGCCGGGCACTCACGTTCATTTTGGCATGAACTGTTATGCCTGTCAGCTGTTATGCCTGTCAGGTAATTGTGTGGCAGCTGGCAGCAATCTTCTCTGTAGAAAATACTTTGCAAATTTTGGTAGCAAACTTGTGTCTTGTGTGGCACAGTTTTGAAAGCTATGACGTTAAAACATTCAGCTTTTTCTGCTTTTGTCTGACAAACCCAACTTACCTTTCATACTGAACGGTGAGTGGCCATCCTAAAGCTGCTGTGTCTTGTGTGGCACAGTTTTGAAAGCTATGACGTTAAAACATTCAGCTTTTTCTGCTTTTGTCTGACAGTTTTGCCTGACAAACCAAACTTACCTTTCATACTGAACGGTGAGTGGCCATCCTAAAGCTTGATATAATTTCGTGGAAGACAACGACGAAACTTTGAAATGAGCTCTCCGTGAAAGGAGTGAGTATGTTAAAGGATAAAGGAGACGTATAATGGCAAAGGATAATGGAGTGAGTACGTATAATGGTGCAGGATAAAGGATAAGCAAAACAAAGGATGACGGAAGAATTTCGTCATTGAGAATGAGAAGATTATGATGTAACTACTTTGTTATGTCTATGAACCTATGTACTTAAATGTGTAAAATTTGTAGATTTCAACGCATGTTATACGTATGTATACTCTTATATAATTATGTTTAATAGATAGCTACATATAACTTGTCTGAGATTATGAACTTCGTTTACCTATCTACCCATATTAGAATGTATGGATGGGGAGACGTATAATGGCAAAGGATAATGGAGTGAGTACGTATAATGGTGCAGGATAAAGGATAGGCAAAACAAAGGATGACGGAAGAATATCGTTATTGAGAATGAGAAGATTATGATGTAACTACTTTGTTATGTCTATGAACCTATGTACTTAAATGTGTTAAATTTGTAAATTCAAACGCATGTTATACGTGTGTATACTCTTATATAATTATGTTTAATAGATAGCTTCATATAACTTGTCTGAGATTATGAACTTAGTTTACCTATCTACCCATATTAGAATGTACGGATGGAGCAAAATTTCCTGGTACTTTCCAATCTCTCCCTCCCTCACGCCCTCCCCTCTTTTCCGAGACATTTTAAACCTGCGGGAGTAAAGGCTCTTTTCAGTCTCATTCTGGGGGGTGGGGTGGGGGTCCTACTACCCAACCAAGGTATGTAATTATCTGAAGCGGTCACTACAGTACCCGGCAAACTAATGGCCAAGTGTCGCTATTCATGGGGACTTCGCTTATCAGCTGGCTGAGGGATGTGAATTTCCTATTTCCATTTTAGTCACCAATCATCAAGACTTTCGTTAAATCAGTCGAAATACTGCTATTTGATTTTATCAACAAATTTTACCATGTTGTACATCCTGCTTTTATATTTTTAATTTCAATCCTTCATCCGCCCAGGGAAAATTTCACTCTGAACTTTTCTTTTCTTCAATAAGCACTCTTTGAGAAGCACACCGGTTGTGAATTCAAGATGGCCGTGGATTTCAAGCGATTTGAAATAAACGCCACGGTGTCTGTGACCAACATTCAATACTTGGCCACCCTGATGCACCATTCCGACTATGAACCGTTCTACCTATGCGATCCCCTCGTGCCACAGAACCGTGACGAGAATCTCCGAGATGTAGCGAAGACGGCCGACGATTTCCGATTCGACACGGAACTGACCGACAGCTCTAACTGGCTCGTGTCGGCACAACGCGTGGAGTCCCCGAAGCGAGTTCACTCGTACACCAACGATGATGAGTTGAAGGAGATATTCACGCAGATGGATTCGGCATTGCTTTCGACATCTAACAGTGAAGTAACGCTGGAGCGAGCGCTGAGTGAGGCAACTTTGGATTCCGTGGAGATGCCGTTTGGTGCGAAATGGAACACAGAACTGTGGAAGAAATACTATGATTCTCATAAAGCTGGAGACACTACGACCAAACCAGAACAAGTGGAGACATCCGAGCTAGATTATGATGCGTTGGAGAGGGAGAGACTGAGCAATCAAGATCCCAGAGAACGAAGACACGACCTGTTTGAATGTGTAAAGTTTGATCGGAAAACAATAGAGGAATTGAGAAATTCTCGTCCTGACCTCGGAGTTGCTGTTGCTGAATCTATAAGGTCCAACGATAAGATTTCTGAGCCTGAAATAAAAATCAAGAAGCGTAAATTTCAGAAGTACACCTACGAAGATTACGAGACGTGGCTGTTCAAGAATCTCACGCCGAAACAGATAAAGGAGTATCGCAAGCGACAACAGTTGAAGCTAACGTTCACCCCAGCATACATCTCCAATAGGATGACCAATCGATTGAACCATACCGAAGTCTATCAAGCAATGAGACCTGAGAAGTTCAAGAAACTTGACTTCAAGTACAAGCCTCACATGAAGTTCCCTGTGTTTGGCGAGGGTAAATATGCCACCACGGCTGTCAGTAAGAACTTCACTTTCACACCAACTGAACAGATGGCGATCAACCATGCCAATTATGTGCTGGATCAACGCATCAAGAAACTGAAGAATAGAAAGTCAATGCTAAGTGAAGTGGCTAACGAAGCGAATGAAATCCGATTCGATCAGTCGAGCTCTTATATCAATCGAATGAGAGAGTATCGACGCATACACATGGAGAACAAGAAAATTGCCAAGAAATTCAACCCTGATCTTATTAAGAACCCGCACTCACTTGGATACAAGAAAAGCAGCATGTCTTCCTTTGGTAAGTCAAGTGCTAGCTCATTAGCGTCAACCAAATCCTCCGCGTCAAGATTCTCAACCAAGATGTACACAAAGGCGTACGATAGGAAAACCGTACAACGGCTTGTGAATAGTGAAAATCCTTACGCACCGGACAAATCTCCCTCGAAACTGTCGAAAAAACACAAACGTCCCGAGTGGGATGTGGGACATGTTGACTATAGAAAAACAGAAGTCAAACCCATCAAATACAAGAGCATCCGCAAGCTACCCGTTTGTTTGTCTAATTCAAATAGTACAGCCTCGACTAAATCAGTGAACGGGTTTGGGAATGAAAACAGAAGTCAAACCCATCAAATACAAGAGCATCCGCAAGCTACCCGTTTGTCTGTCAAATTCAAATAGTACAGCCTCGACTAAATTAGTGAACGGGTTTGGGAATGCGACTCAAAACGGTGCGCCTACTAAACCGAACAAACCAACTCCACCATTGAGAAGTAAAGCTTTGACAGTGAATAGCAACGGATTACCGAAACTTGAAACTCACGGCACGCCCCGAGCCTTTAAATAGCCAGCAGTACTATAGGAAAACAGAAGTCAAACCCATCAAATACAAGAGCATCCGCAAGCTACCCGTTTGCCTGTCTAATTCAAATAGTACAGCCTCGACTAAATCAATGAACGGGTTTGGGAATACGACTCAAAACGGTCCGCCTACTAAACCGAACAAACCAGCTCCACCATTGAGAAGTAAAGCTTTGACAGTGAATAGCAACGGATTACCGAAACTCGAAACTCACGGAAAACTTGAAAAGAAAAACGCAACTTTGAACATTACCAGCAACGGGGTGAAAAGTGTTAATCGAAATAACGCACCTAATTCGGTTAAAGCACAACCAAATATTCCGGCAACACTCAATAGAGCCACAAGCTTCCAGGAGCTCCTGAACAAAAGTAAAATCCCTGTACGAAAATGGGATAGAAGCAAAAATAACGGCTTGTGAATAGTGAAAATCCTTACGCACCGGACAAATCTCCCTCGAAACTATCGAAAAAACACAAACGCCCCGAGTGGGATGTAGGGCATGTTGACTATAGGAAAACAGAAGTCAAACCCATCAAATACAAGAGCATCCGCAAGCTACCCGTTTGTTTGTCGAATTCAAATAGTACAGCCTCGACTAAATCAGTGAACGGGTTTGGGAATACGACTCAAAACGGTGCGCCTACCAAACCGAACAAACCAGCTCCACCATTGAGAAGTAAAGCTTTGACAGTGAATAGCAACGGATTACCGAAACTTGAAACTCACGGCAAATTTGAAAAGAAAAACGCAACTTTGAACATTACCAGCAACGGGGTGAAAAGTGTTAATCGAAATAACGCGCCTAATTCGGTTAAAGCACAACCAAATATTCCGGCAACTCTCAGTAGACCCACAAGCTTCCAGGAGCTCCTGAACAAAAGTAAAATCCCTGTACGAAAATGGGATAGAAGCAAAAACATCGATTTGAACGACACCAAGTTCAAAGTGTTTCAATCGCTCAACAACGAACTATTTGGGGCGTATAAAGAGAACAAAACTGAAAGAGTTGTCAGAAACGAAGAGAAACGAAAAGACACTACTGATAGCGCGAGAAAAGTGGAAAATGATGCTGTAAATATGTCAACATGTCAAAACCTTGTCAACGATCAATCGCTCAACAACGAACTATTTGGGGCGTATAAAGAGAACAAAACTGAAAGAGTTGTCAGAAACGAAGAGAAACGAAAAGACACTGATAGCGCGAGAAAAGTGGAAAATGATGCTGTAAATATGTCAACATGTCAAAACCTTGTCAACGGAACGGCTTGTGAATAGTGAAAATCCTTACGCACCGGACAAATCTCCCTCGAAACTATCGAAAAAACACAAACGCCCCGAGTGGGATGTGGGGCATGTTGACTATAGGAAAACAGAAGTCAAACCCATCAAATACAAGAGCATCCGCAAGCTACCCGTTTGTCTGTCAAATTCAAATAGTACAGCCTCGACTAAATCAGTGAACGGGTTTGGGAATGCGACTCAAAACGGTGCGCCTACTAAACCGAACAAACCAGCTCCACCTTTGAGAAGTAAATAACATTAATAGAAAAAATTAAAAAAATCAAAAAGTGATTTTGGGGGCCAAGGTACAACCAGGCACCCTATTATTAGTATACCCTATGATATTTTACTTATATTGTCATACAGAAGGTATCTTATAGGTTAGTAGCGGATTGGTGAACTATGTTATAGAACCCTGGGGAGAAAGTTCCTTGTGGTGCGGTGCCCCCGAATATTTTGAGTTACAAACCTTTTTTGGCGATTGATCAAACGAAGTGATTTTTAAGTTTTAACCACATGTAGCCAATTATTCTGTGTTTAAACCAATCTCAGTGGTGCGCGGTGGACTTGGGATCAGGAGGTTGGTGGTTGAGTCCAAGTCAAGTCATAAAATTTAGCGTAGTGCATTAGCCAGGGAACGGCATTTGTGACAAGCATTTATGCTTGACACAATTAAAATTCCTTTTTTTATATTCTGTGTTTAGGTATGTAGCCAATTTCGCTCAGTTTGAAACTTTTGAAAGTCTTCGCTGAAGTTCAATAAGAGGATAATAGGGACAAACTAAGTGTCTATCTACACCTGTGTTCCACCCTGAAGTAATCAACTACTTTTACCGGTTCTCGAAAATACCAAGTACTACCCATCTCTAGGTTGGGTTAGGTTCGGACTTTTTATTTCTCAAAACAATTAAAATTTCTTTTTTTTTTTTATTCTGTGTTTAGGTATGTAGCCAATTTCGCTCAGTTTGAAACTTTTGAAAGTCTTTGCTGAAGTTCAATAAGAGGATAGAGACAAACTAAGTGCCTACACCTGTGTTCACCCTGTATAACTAGAATCTCGTGTGTCTCGTATAGTGTTATAGATTCAAGGAATTCTTAATGACAACATCACGCACGAAATTATTTATAGTAATGAAGATACATATTTCATATTGATATGACTAAAGTTCTCTATGTATTGTATACTTATACATATTACATACCTATGTACGTATGTAGTGGGTGGCGAGGAAAAGTCTGTCCTAGGAAAGCGGATTCTTTCTTCAGCCTAGTTATCTTGGAGGGTAGCATCGTAGCGTGTCTGCCTTGTAACCGCTCGGTCGCGGGCTCGATTCTCAACCAGGGCGAACTTTATCCTCTTTAAAATAAGATTCTCAGAAGCTGGCCTAGGTAGTTTGGATGTTAATGGTCACAGGTTCAATACCCGCACGGGGCGTACTTTATCCTAAACAGAATGATATTATGGTTTGTTTTCGAAACAGCTACAGTTGGCTCTCTCCTATCCTGTCCTTCCCTCTGCGAATTCGAGGTGATAAGACCTCCACTGTTACAGTTTCCTCTATCAAACCATTTTTTTTCAAAAAAATCTGGTGTGAACATCACACGACTTTCTATTACATTTGCGGAATAAGTATTTGAAAAAAAAAAAGAAATAAACAAACCGTTCTTGAGATATTTTGTATACCACCTTTTCCCATTTAAACCTGTAGTACACACATACGTACATACGTACATCCGTACATTAGTACGTACGTACGTACGTACAGACCATGGGCTAAAAACCACTTTTTTGGAATCAGGGGACCCCAAAACGGATATTTTCAACCATTTCCCGATTTTGAAAATTTGGACCGATTGCAATACTTTCATTACTAGTATAGCTCCGCTATACTGTAGTAATAGAAAGTAAAAAAAAAAACAGCCTCACATGAAAGGCCTTTTCCCGTTTTCTTTCCTCCATAGGTAGGTACTTCAAAAACAAAAAAGGAGAGATATTTTTTCCCTTTTTTGGATATATGTAGGTACATTTATCCAACTATTGTAACAAGGGAGCAAGGAAGAGATAAAAAGGAAAGCTCAGAGAGAGAGAGAGAAAATAGGAAGAGGAAGAGAGGGAGAGATAGAGGGAGAGAGAGAGAGAGAGAGAGAGAGAGGAAGGAAGCGTTGGATTTGTACACCGAAAATGCATTTTTAATTAAAAAAAAAAAAAGATTAGGGGAAACAAGAAACAAAACAAGGGTAGATAAACAAAGGATTTTTTTTTTACAAATTAGGAATTTAGACAGTGACTAAGATAGGTAGGTACTGTTTGGCAGGGAGGTAGATATACAGGAAGGTATAGGTACTAGGGAGGTACAAAGGTAGGTAGGTACATGGGGAGGAAGGTAATTAGGGTAAGATAAAAACAATTAGGAGATGGATAATTCCGTATTTTACATCTCGCTTTGACTTGGCTTGCAAAATGTTTCACAACCCTCCCTTGCTTTTTTTTTTCATTTTTCTTTTTTGGAGAAGTTTGATATAGGAAACTGTAGCTGAGGTCTTATTGTCCTGAAAGCGCAGAGAGGAGAAAGACAGGATAGGAGAGGCAGCCGTTCCAAGAACGAACCTTATTTGTTTAGGATAAAGTTCGCCCCGAAAACAATCCGCTAACTACTAAGCTTAACACCTTTAAATATAAATAGCCAGCAGTGACCATCTAGGACTCTAGGTGAGAACTTACAGCTGTTTATTCCTGGGTGCACTCAGCGTAAGGACAGACAATATTTTTTTTTTAACACGGATATCGTATCCATTTTTATAAAACGCGAAATGTTTTGCCTATCTAAATTACCTATCTAAGATCACATTTTTAATGTGACTCAATTGCGAGTCGAATAAATCAAACCCCGCATCACTGGCACTATTTCCTATGGACTGAAGCCTTTGCATGGGAGCGAATTCACCTACATTTGTACGATTTTTAGTTTGAATGTAAGGTGAGAGCGTGTACCACTAGAGTTGACTCGCAGATTTAGTTTCGCAAGGAGCTCAGGAGATTTCTAGAGCTTCTTGAAATCCCAACATCAAGGCCTTAAGGTCTTTTCCCACTACTTGTCGTTCGGAAAAAAATCGTGTCGTGTGTAGTGGGAACACTCTCATTTACATTACATTGCCTACAGGACATTCGGGGAAAAAATCGGATGAAACTCACGACAAGTAGAAACGAACGGGCATTTATTTATTTTTTATTTATTTTTATTTATTTATTAAAAATCCCAGATGGGATAGTTTACAATGATACAATTCAGTAAAATACATTTAAGTGAATTTAGAGCTTA